>NC_030421.2:32956386-32971386 GCF_001660625.3 Ictalurus punctatus
GTCACTAATGATTGGTCCATTTACATTGCTTTGCTTTATTGAAGTTAATTGTTTTTAACAGTGCAGCAGCCTTTAACTTAATGAGCAAAATGCACAGAACGCCTTTCAGAGAGGAAGAGAGAGGAAAGAGAAAGAATTGGACAGGGAACAGCTCTCACGATTAGATCTTTAAAAAAAAAAATGTATAAATGAATAAAAAAATTAATGGAGTTATGTATAATGGGGTTATATTTATATAACTATTATATTATATTTAATTAAGTATCCAAAAAGATCCACATTTTATTCCATCGGGGCAGGTGATGTAGAATCAAAGTTCAGGGCTGGATAAAGTAGGAAACAGTGCTGTGACAAAACAAACCTTTTTGTTTTTGGTTAATATTGTGATTAAACAACAAAAAAAAATGATAAATACCAATCCAGTTACGTAATATGGTATGGTTTGTTATTTTCTGTTTGAATATCTCTTCCTTTGGTTCAGCAGGTTATGCATTAGGTGTTTTAAAATCTTCATCCATGTACCCCTTATAACTTTAAACACCTGTCCCTCTAAGGGTTTGCACAAGTCCCTGCCCACTACAGTAACGGTACATGATAGAGGCCATGGGCTGATGGCTTTTTCCCCACACTTGTTCTAGTGCAAGAACTAAAAGCCCCCTAGTCATTTACAGGCTTGGGGAGTAACAGTACATGTGACGGCATTACGTAACCAGAATACAAAAAAACTGGTCACTTTTATCTGTTACAGTTACGTCAAAAAACAAAGTCATCAGATTAGAGGTACAATTTGTAAAAATGGGAATACTATCAGGATTACAATAATTTTCTCATTTAAAAGCAAAGAAATTAATCATTTGACATAACACTGTACAGACAGCTGCTTGATTATAGTTCTGGTTCTCTCTGGTCCAGTCGTGGCTCACGTGAGCAACCTCCTGGTGCATGTGCAAATAAATTTTGCACAAAGCTATTTTGATAGAAATGAACACATTGTTCTCTGAAACGCTTTTGTCAGGCTGACCGTACGTCCTCTTTTTCCCGGACATGTCCTCTTTTTCAGATCTTAAAAAAAGCGTCCGGCCGGGATTTCTAAATTTGAGAAAATGTCCGGGATCTGGCTTTAGTTTCGTTATGATGTGCTTATGGTTTAATACGGTATCATGTGTGCACATATTTGCATTGCTTTAACCCCTGTCTGTAATTCCCGCCTTCTCGCACACCAATTGGTCGATTATAAAAGGCTTGCAGTAACTACTGGCCAAATTCCTGCCTCTCAATCGCTAGCCTACTCTCAGCAAACGCGTGAAGGTAAAGCAATGTTGTGTACGACGTCAAACAGTTACTTAATATGCCAGCTGTCCTGAGTCGAAACAATGCCCATGGCCATATAAGGTCATTTTTAATTTCACGTTATCACATTGCTTCCTATTACACGGTCATTCAAATGTGTAAATGAAGGCAGAAGGTTCACTTGTGGCATCTGATATTTTATTTTATTCCATGGACATTCAAAAGAATGTAGGAAAAAGGGTAAAACATGGGCTAAGTGTGACCAATTTTACTTATTCATATATCTATATATCTATATATCTATCTATCTATCTATCTATCTATCTATCTATCTATCTATATATATATATATATATATATATATATATATATATATATATATATATATATATATATATATATAATAGTGTGTCTTTTTCAGTGTATTAAAGTCTACATTCATAGTAACACTGTTTTGAACACTATTACGGCCCATACTTTCATATCGTGATACTCGTATTACGTTACTGATGACATTTTTTTATGAAGTAATTTGTAACTGTAAGGGAATACATATTTAGAGTAACCCTCCCAACCCTGGACATTTAAACTTGCATAGCTTTATGCATTTTTGCTGAATTGACCAACCAGTAACATGCATCGAGCAGACCTGATTAAAGACTCGATTAAATTCAATCCCCACTAATCCTACGTCTGTGCTTCATTCTATACAAGGACTGCACACACGATGCGACAGACAAGCTTTGACTACACTTAGCAGGTGAATTACACTCAGCAGAGTGTAGTGTGACAGCGCAGAGGAAGGGGTAGACTGGGGTTTTCACAGTGGGGATAGTGAAAATGGAAGGATGGGACACTGAGGGTTGGAGCTGACACTGGAGCTATGTTTGATTCAATGGATGAGGTTACACATCAAATCAAATTATAAGAACTGAGGAGGGAGAGGGTGCTATAAATTGACTTGCCATGCTGACAGTTGTGTTCTTAAGCGTCCCTTTTGAAATGGAACGATGATTCTCATTTAGGAGACAGAGATCTCCAGTCATTTGAAACCCATGCCAGGGTTGGTATGTATAAAGCTTCTCAGAATTACACTTAAAAATAGTATTAAACGTCTACTTATGATGGGGGGGGGGGGGGGGGGGGGGGTCTTAGTTTAAAGCTGGGAGTAAAAATATTTGTTAGTGAGGAGAAGGAGTTAATCCCAGGAATATATCTTTAGCATCTAAGAATTACAAAAGTGGCATCAATGTATTTCTGTACTATCAGCCAATAGAAGTGCATAAGAACTAGGCTATACACAAAGGCTATACATCCTATGTTTACAAAATAGCAACAACAATAATAATAGTAATAAGTGCTTCAAAATGCAAAAATATGCATTATGAAAACATATGAAGAACTTGCATTTATACGCTACAGTCTCAATGAAAGAAGATGAATTGAAAGATTTCATACCACTTTCAGTGAGGAGCAGTTACAGCTGTAAGATGTTTAAAACTCAGACAGTTTAAGCGATCTAATTGGTTTCTGACTTAAACACAAACCATCATAACTGAGTATCCGATGACATAAAGATACTTTGCTACTGACACAGTACATCTTAATGAGTACGTCGACACCTTTCGGTTGCAGTACGTCTTTCCGAGCACAGAAGATTGTGGTCTTTTCTGTCTCACTGCTGCCACATTTTACTATTCGTGACAGTTTGAGACACTTATAAGTACTCCTAAATACTTACGCATTGAAGAGAAAGGCTAAAGAAGTTTTGTACATTGCTCTTATTTTTAAATTTATTTATTTTTTTGCCCCTTAAGATCAAAATATTACTCTAAGGTTTATACTTAATACATACAGACCCAGTGGGACTTGTTTTATTAAACAATAAAAACACTTTCCATGATTTGTTGGACACTATACACAGGGAATGAGGATATCTGGCAATGTTCTTTCCAAGCAGTGCCACCCTATCACTCCATCTGCCGATCATCCCAACCCTATCTTATCCCCTATATTTAGTGTGCGCTCTCCTAGACCGCCCCCAGCCCGTTTCCCCAGTCCTCAGCACTCAGCTGACATTCAGGATTCATCTGTCTTTGTCAACTTGGAAAGATCTGCTGTGCCTGTGAACATGCCTGCGTGTGAAATAAACTTTCTGATAAGCTGTGAACAATGTTGTTGTGCATTAATGATCCTCCCCACACAGCTATGATGGATGAGAGACGTCCACCCTCCTTCACCTTCTGTCCCTAGTGACGGAACATCCCTACTCATCATCTATTAAAAGATCACCCTGTTTACCACACTGGCAAACGTGTGTGTCTGCTGACAATCGGTTTAAATGTTGTTCGTAAGCATTCACGAAATTAGAACGGTTGCATTCCCCTCATGTGGCAAAGAAATAGTCCTCCTGAGCGTAGACTCTTGTCTTCACAAAGAGAACCAGAGATGCGGTGTGAAGCAATTAAGGCACTGTTTTGATAGAAAGAAAGAGAGAAGAGAGCGGTCTTAAAGGAAGCCTCCAACAGGAAACACATTAAATATGTTTATATTGAAATATTTTTGACGTGCATTCACGTTCTGGCCCTTATTTCCTGGTTGATGCTTTGTTTTTGAGACTCCTTTGAAAAGGTAGCGCCACTCACATGGTGACGTTACCATATAACAGATTGTTCATTTTAAATCTAGTTGTATCTCCGAATGGTGTATTGAATCCTTTACTTGTGTTTTCTCCATTGCTCCAGTCATCACCCATGTAGAATGACAGGCTCACATCCAGTCCATGATGTATTTTTTTTGGCAATGGTCATTCGTAGTGTGTAATCTGACTTGAGAGGTCTATGTTCTGCAGTGACCAGTGTCTGGTCACTGTCATAAACAGAAATAAATTACCGTTGTGTCATAGCCTTTCACAGCTGGCCACTGCAGATCGTGCACGACCCCTCGGTTTGGATTATGTTGTAAAACCACTGAGAACTCGTAACATGTTGGAGACAGGGTGGGTTGATGTGGTGTTATGGGCAGTAGACTTCCTGAATGTATAACTGTAAATGAGGGCTGTTTAGTGTTGGTTTACGCACGCTATGATATGCGTATAGACAGGAGTTGCAGACGAGGGTGTGCGAAGCACTTAAAGGGCCGGTGTTTGATGTAGTTTTTCATTGCCTGCGCTTAATGATTGTGTGGGCCATGGCTGAGGTAGGAGCAGATAGCTGTGTATTTATAATCACATACAGAGGCTTTAGGTGGCTGAGGCCAGCTGGTTTGTTTTTCCAGCTGTTTGGAGGGAAAGCCCAGTCCCATGTGACTTGTGTTTCTCCAGCTGTTCTCAGATCAGTGAGGGCCCCCGAGTGGCCTCTGCCAACAGCAGAGCATCACCATAATAAAAAATTTTGTCTCATATCACTGTTTCTACTTCACTCATGGATAGATTTACATTCATCTCACCATATGGCCTCCAAAGACCAATCTTAACGCAGAGTTCTTTAAAGAAATCTACTTTTTTAAATTAAAAAAAAAAAAAAAAAACACGAGCTATAATGAAACACTTTGAAAACCAATGTGCATCCCCATCAAAAAGATATACAAAGCATGCGCACTTTTTCTTAAATTGTGCAACGCTTTATATCATTATTCTCTCCTCAACTGGGTTAGGTTTTGTAAGTATGCAATAAGTTCTTAATTTAGGATGTTGTCTTGTGCTCAGGATATAAGATTGAGTTTATGTCTATCTTTAAAGGGTTAACATGTGCTGGTGTCAGCAATCCCAGTTGGTCAGACATGTCTGTCAACGAAGCTATTACAATCCTCTCTGTTAGGAGAGGGGGAGCAGGGAGTGTGACCTTGGAGCCAGCACTGAATATTATCCTCTGACTGCCCCCCAAATACATGTTACTTTTAGAATTTGCTGGTGGGCACATGTTTGACTGTTAGCATGGTGTGCGTGCCATCTGTTAACGCATTTTTGATCTAACATCAAGTTATATCACCGTGTGAAGTGCTAACTAACATTTGTTATGTCAAAGAACGGTTGAACACTCTTCGGCTTGGCGCAGTGCACTAATGCAACAAAGCGTGCGCATGATCACGGTGCTAATGTCGTCGGCGCACCCTGAGGTGTCTGAAAAGGTGTTAATTTTATCTGCGCGGCAAAAGAGTCTCGTGATCGTCAGTATCATCGTATACGAAAGCGCTAGGGAGATCTATGCTATGTGTGAAAGCATAGACTTGCACTTCAGCATGGTGGTCTTGCTGGTGCTGTTTATGAGAGGTCAGTAGGTTATTGCATCCTCCTGGGAAGACTGCAGCATAGACCGTCTAAACAACTTCGATTTAAATCTATCAGTCTTTATCTTTTCAATAGCCATACCATAATATTTACTTTGATTTTTTCTTCTCATTTACAGCTTCCAAGCCTCCTATACGATGAACCTATCTTTCTCCATACACGCTACATCCTCTTTGGTAAATCTACACTCATCTTCATTTCATAAACCCGACAGGTACCGTACCACATGAAGCAGCTCATCAGGTAGACATATTGAAAATGTATCACTAGGACTGAGGGAAGCATAAACAAATGCAGAAATGAGGTGTATGATTAGATGCAAAAAAAAAAAAGCTTGCAGAGTGATAGTAACTCAAGAGAAAGGCAAGAGAGAGAAGAGGACACTATTCACTGCTACTGTAGTTCTGTAGCCATGAGCTCAGACGGGACGAGAAAAACCGAGTGCTACGATCCATCATTGGATTGTTTGCACCCCAATGATCGAATAGCTCGATTTAAAATCCCACCTAACTTTAACACACGTCCTTTTCATTCAGAGCTCTGCCCCTGTTTAACTCCTATAGTGCAGTCCGGTACCACGTACATGATCAATCAAACTGTACACACACCAATGTGACAAGCCACTTTACATGCTAAGTTGGTGTATGTACAGCTTTTTGTTTGCAGGACAATAAATAATAACGTTTAGACATTGTATTAATGAGCACAATCTCTTACAATTCAATTTATAACGCTGTAAAGTTTCATTTTTCCCATTGTAGTTGCAAGGTAAATTGTATGATGCTCCAGTGAGTAAAACTAGCGCCTTGTTTAAGTTCATTCGCGTCTCAGTCACGTCTCAGTCATTCCTGCCTCGATGGTGGTCCATGAATAAAATGGTCAGAATTGTTTTGGGCTTTTTTAAAAAGCGCTATAAATTTGTTATTATCTCTTGTGGATTTAGCTTGAAGTCCTTCTCAGAGTTAATGTAAAGCCGGGGTTTTTTTAGACGCATGCCAGCTCCGTGAATATGAGTAAGAACAGTGATGGCTACCAGGTTCAGTTATGATCCAAAATGTGATGGACCACCAGCTGGGTCGTAAAGTTTATAGGAATTGTGACACGCTGAGAGTGATTCTGCTTTGTTCCTATTGTTGATGAAGTGACGTGGTCCCAATGTAGACAACACATTAAGAAGGTACAAACCACAGGGTAGATACTTGTAGGGTCATTTCAAACTGTTGAAAAAGTTACTACTTAGAGTGTATGTTATTTTTGAATGGACCAACTGATGGATATCAAGATTCTTTGGTGTTTTTACTTTAATCTGAAAATGGCCTATAATTTTTTGTTAGCCTAATTTCACAAAATCAGACCTTGTGCAGCTGTGCAACCACAGAACGCTGGCTTCGAGTTTCTAAAAAAATGACAAAATCAATTGAAAGACAATTTCAAATCTGGTCAGTTTGCAAGTGCAGACCAAGCCTTAAATAAACCCTTAAATTACTGGTGGTGTTAGGAGTTTTGGAATGCGTTATGCTAGGTAGTTAAACCACACAACTGAAGAGATGTAATGATTGTAATAATTTCATGAATTTAATTTTTTGCCACTGGACCTGCCAAGTATAACCCTACACATCAAACAGTGAACACTGGACCAGCTTATACATCAGAGGAGCTTAATATATAATTATTTAATTGGTTGGAGTTGATGATTTTGTAATGTCTACCTAAGCTAGGCTTCATAAACAGAGACAAATCGGAAGTGTTCAAATAAATGTTGATTTTGTTCATGGTTTATTGAAACACAGAATTTGGTGAAGTATATCTGCTGTTGAAATATCGCATTATATCCTATAAATATTATATAATATTTGATACCTGTTTGATAGATAGGGGTATGCGAGGTATGCGAAGAAAACTATTTCACTCTGCTCTACTGTATATGTGACCAATCTTTTAAAAGTAACTCTATAGTATTTTCTCATAGCCAAAATAAATTGCTTGTTCACTGCAAAATTGCATTTTTGCATTTAATTTCTAGGGCATCATATTTTTGCCCCACTTTTTTAACAACCTTGTGCCACCAATTTATGCCATCCTACCGTCTTACTAACTTCCTTTAGTGGCCTGCTTGCTGTGGACTAAGTAGCTCTCACATGGCCCGTCTCAGTAAGCATGAACAAGAGGTTTATATTCGCTGCCTTAGTGAAACGTATGGCCTCAATATTCCAGTTTCTCAGAAAATAAGTCTCTCGAGGGCTAATGAGAGGCACTGGGACCACCTGACATGGGATCACTCCAGTGGAATTCTGGGAATGGGGGAGGTGTCATCCCTGAATTGTGTTTATTTGTTGGCACCCTGTCATGAAAATCTTCCCATCAACTGCATATTAATCTTGTCAGCAAACTTTCCAAGGGTATTTTTTGCTTTGCATTAAAGCTACTCCCAGCCCAGGCCTTCGATGAATTTATGACTCTCTCCTCACCTCTTTACTCCTCTCTATTCTACTTCTAATCTCCTCCTGCTCCATCTGCTTCCCATTGATGGATCCTCTCCTTTCCTGTCTGTGCATAGAAATATATTCTTACAAACCCTCAGTCAACAGTGAGCATGCACACACATACATATATATATAGTCCTCTTCTTCGGTGACCTGCAGCCATCGTGGTGAAGGCCACTAAAAAGCTCTGGTGATGAAAAACCTCCTGGACTTGCTGAGAACCCATCTTGTGTTTCATGCCAGTGGAAATTTATGGCTCTGGCACTAGTGGACTGTCTGATTCCTCTCGGAGAAAGGGAGGCAAACTTATCCTTTGTCTGCCTTGTAGATGATTTCTTGAAACGTTAAGCAGTCCTGTGAGCAAGTTAAATGAATATGAATATCCGAGCTTAATGTCTCATGCCTTTTCGTTTATCAAAATTGTCAAACATTTGTAATCCTGCAATTTTAGTGCCAGAAGAAACTGTGTGCCAATGAATAAGTAGGACAGATATTAAAAAGAATACTTCAGCCAGTACTGCGTGTTCCTTATCCCAAACGTAGTCAATCAGCCGAGACATGTTAGGTGTCTGAAGTTTTGTTCTTTAGTTTTGCACTGGAGCGCTTTATTTTTGGCCAAACTATCACTTTAAGCAGCCAAGACTTTAAATCAAACCAGCATATGCCAGTAGCTGTCATGACAATCTCAGGTTTATGTCAGTTCACCACTGTTATGTTAAGAAAATGTTAAAAGCGATGCTTCCACCAAAAAACTCCAAATAAATAAAGGTTCACCCCTGCAATCTCTAACAACAGCTGTGGTATCAAGTGGCATAAAAAATGTACGGAAATAAACCAGGGGTTGGATTCTAGGCATCTTATTCAACTCGCCATTAAAAGATTATGTGTTTAACATATATGTTTTACATGACTGGGGGCTGAACATATGTATGTGGAATCAGGTTGCACAGGGCCTGGTGGAAACCTATACTCACTGCTCGGACGTAGCGGTGTGTGGGCCACATCACCGCACCTTAACCATGCGCACCTCCAGAGAGCCCTAAGGTCTCTGAAAGCCCTGAAATCCATATAACTATGTCATTATTCCTATTGAAAACGACATAAATCTGTCAGAATAAGGAGGTTGAGTTGATTTTTCACTCAGGTAAGATATTTGCATAAGAAAATTCATTCCTACGACACAAAACGGCCAGAAATAAGGCATGTGGAATGAAAAGCAGACCCTAAAGGCATAAAACGAAGACTTGGTCGAGTTATTTGTTCGTACGGTCGGGTGTTAGTGCACTCAGTAGAGCCTAAATATCGCTCAGGAGCTTCAGTCTCTGCAGAGTTCTGCCCTTTTACTGTGATGATGAAATATACAGTATGAAGGATCCGAGCATGTTCGTGTTCGCCGTCTATGCGAACGTGAGAGTGTAAGACGAGTTATTTTAATGAAGGGTGTATAAGTGCAACTTGTAACAATGCTAATGATAGCAGTAATAAATAAGCACACATTAAGCTGTCCTCACACTTCTCAGAGCACTCGGAGTGCATAAATCAGGTCAAGTCAATCAAGTCAAGGCGAGTGGGTTTTTAGCTCGTATACACTGGAAGGAAATGACGTTTCTTCAGGACCATGGTGCAACACAGAACAGCACGCAAGTCTACATAACGTGCAAACACGCAACAGCATGAGACGAGTACAGGACAATAAATACACAGGACAATACTGTAGATACACAGAACATGGACGGGAAACTGTAAGGTATTGTGTAATGTAGCAGCACAAATATAGATAGCAGTAATACTGGCTGCAAAAACAAGCTCCGTAGTGCAAAGCGACTGATGAGGCTGTGTAAAGTGCGTGTGCGGTAGTACTGAGGCTTCCTGGGTTAGGTGTTTGGCTAGCCCAGGTGAGCACTGGGAGGCAGGAGGGTGTTGAGTGAATCTGATTGCCTCAGGGAAGAAACTGTTGCGGAGTCTGCTGGTGATGGCACGGATGCTCCTATACCGGGCTTCTGCCAGATGTCAGGAGGGTGAACAGTCCATATAAAGAGTGAGAGGAATCGTCCATAATTCTGGTGGCTTTGCGTATGCAGCGCTTGTTGAATGAGGGAAATGAATCTTGCATCTCCAACTCATGGCTCTAACGTGATAAAAACAACATCCCTTTACGTGTGTCTTTATTATTATTATTATTATTATTATTATTATTATTATTATTATTATTTGCCTTCTTCATGCTCTCGTATTCTATTGATACAGTATTTACCTTTTCTTATTCTTTTTTTTTTGTTGGAATTTTCATCTCGTAGACATCTCAAACATGACTAATGCAACATCCCTTTTCTCTTGCTTGTAATTTTATATGACCTTTTTTTTTTTTTTTTTTTTAAAGTAAAGCTTGGATATGTTCAAGTCTCCGAGGTCATGAGGTACTCTTATCCAACCATACAAAAATGTCCCACAGATGGACTGATGGAGGAAGGAAAAGCAGCAGTGGTGTCACACACACTTTATTTTTATAGCTCAGACACACGACTCTATCATCCGATACAGCCAGAAATGCGGCCCGCTGCAATTCGTTCCATTCAGGCAGTACATGAGGCACCTCTAGAATGAAGTTCCCTGCTGCTCGGTGGCATCCTGCCAGGGAGGACCTCGACAGAGAGAACTGAGTGTGTTGTGTCCCATTGAGGTCAGGACACTAAAGAGGAATAGTCAGCTGCCTGCACATTACAGAACACAGCCAGGGTAGGGATTCATATCATCATACAAACACTGTGGTTTCTACTCGTGCTTATACAAGATATCAAATGAGCATGTAATGGCCTATTAAGGGCCAAAATAAACACGTTTAAAAGGCTGTAACTGCACACTGACAAATGATTCATTTCATTTTCATAGATTTTTTTTTTTTTTTTGCTGACATAAATATCAGTAAGCAATAAAAATGAAAATGCATACACAGTGTAATTGAATCAAGTAATTTTACAGCTTCAAGAAATCTATGAACATCAACCAGATTCGTCTAATAAAATATAATATAATGCGATGTAATTTAATATAATATAAGTGGCGTGTCCTGCGATGGACTGGCACCCTGTCCAGGGTGAACCCCGCCTTGTGCCCGATGCTCCCTGGGATAGGCTCCAGGTTCCCCCGCAACCCTGAAAAGGATACAGCGGTATAGAAGATGGATGGATGGATAGATGGATGGATAAGTGGCTTGTATTATATGACAAACATTTTTCATATGCATATTACGTTTCATTTTGGGAGAAAGAGCTAACTCTGGTAGGCAGACATGTGCATGTGGTGAAAATCGGATTTCTTATTTTCTTTGCACTCACAAAATAAAAAGTGAATATGAGGGAGATTGCATCTGACCTACCGCTATTCTCTCTCTTACTCCCCAACATCCGCAGGGTTCAGGGCAGACCTCTGGAGAGCAGGTCTGGCTCTGTTTAGTCAGTGCTAAAAAGGTTATCTGTAATGTATGAAGGTGCTAAGCAGAGATCTGTCAGTGTGAGAATGCCTGAGGGAGTGTGTCTGTGTGCTTTCATATGTGCGTAAACGTGTAGGTAAGTGTGCATATGTGTGTAGCTGTAGAGAGGGAATGAGTCAGTCTTAATGGTTTTATTGAATTAATCACGAGTGAGAGATCAGCGATGGCTGGAGGCTACAGTAGGCCCTGGCTTCACAGTGATGGTACCTCATTGGAATTCCAGTCCTGAGCCA
Organism: Ictalurus punctatus; assembly: GCF_001660625.3. Classification (NCBI taxonomy): domain Eukaryota; kingdom Metazoa; phylum Chordata; class Actinopteri; order Siluriformes; family Ictaluridae; genus Ictalurus; species Ictalurus punctatus. The sequence goes on from NC_030421.2 coordinate 32,968,171, forward strand.
TGAAAGAATACACACACGAAGACTTCAATTGGGTTACTACTCTGTGGAGAAACGCAGAGCGTGCAGAGGCACACTCTTTAACTTAATTAAACACTAATACATTGCAGTCAGGGCTTCATATTCAGCCTTTGTTGTGGGGTATTTGGGGACGATGTGGGTGTTGGTGCTGTCGTGGAGGTGTTATTAGTGTTAGCAGGATTACATTGAGCCCCTGGGCTGTGTTGTGGGGCTCCAGTGAGAGGAGATGTGGAGGGACAGGTCACGATTAGGGCCGTGCTGAGGTCTGATAACTGACAGAATAGATTAGAAATAGCTTGTGGTCTTATGACCTCTGTGCTGACAGACGAAATGGACATGTCCGTCTGTACGTGTGCGTAAGTGTGAGTTAGAGGCGGTTAATATGAAATAAATATCATATCACCATTTGCAAAGGCATTTCTACAGTACATGATATGTATGATGATATATAGGTTTGCTCATACTCTGCCAGCAATACTATAGAGACAAATATAAATGCTACGGTAAAAATGTAGCGTATGTTTGTTGCGTTATAAATTTGTTTCATCTGTACGTCCTACAGTTTGGTGTGTGAGATTAGTATATGTATATATGTGGGATGATTGACATGCTGTCTTTGTGAAGTCTGGGTGGTCTGAGTGGCAAATAGGTGGGGGTAGGTATTCCTTGACAGGCTTCTGGCCTTCCAGATATTTTCATTATCCCCCCCCCCCCCTTTCTCTTTCTCTTTCTCTTTGTCGACCATCCCATGCCAGGGATCAGTTTTTCCTTCCTATAGGCTATTCTGGCATGAGCAAGTGTCCATGTGTTCTTGGTCAAAGAAAAACTGTCGCTAATGAATACTGCATTTTATCCACATACACCATTTCAACCGTTTCCAAGTATGTAAAAGAAAATTTAATAACTAGTCATTTTATTTATTTTATAGTATTTTTTATTTATTTATTTATTTTTACATGGGTTACATTCCTATGTTTCACTCTCAATGGCAGTAATTCAGCTTTACAGAACATTTCTGAACAATGACCTCGTCCAAACACCAACTGGTCAATAGACCAAACACATATTGCTATGACCACAATAATCTTTAGACACATGCTCTCTGTTCCAGACTTCCCTCCCTTGTGGATGTTTAGGTAATTAGACCTTGGTGACATCTGTAAACATCGGTTAATTGCCAAGTCTGGGTCTACCGGAAGGGATATTGACTGCTTACAGATCAGTAGGACAAACAATGGGATCACTGACGGATCAGAGCATTCCTAAGTCTAAGGTCAGAAATGCAGATCCCATGTTTTCACACACACCCGCTGACAAAGCCTCTCAATTAAGACCTGACAGAGCTACTTACACTTTTTAATTATTTTGCAGCTTCTCATTAAACACTTATCTATAATCGGAGATGGTGTAGCTGTCCCACTTCTGTGTGCAAAATATTTTGAGGTAGTGGGTGGAAGTTGTGATGGGTGTGAGTGGTTAAGTATGCCTGCGGAAAGAAGCTACGCCAGTGGCGTGTGGTTGGGGAGGTGATGGAACTGTTACGTCTCTGGAGTATCAGTGAAGTATCGGTGAAGAATCACAAGACCAAGAGCCAGATTATAATAAAAACATGGTTTGTTGAGTGCATGAAGACAACCTGGACATTCTATAGTCTAAACAAAAACAAAAACAAAAAAACAAAGAAAGTCTACACACCTCTTTTAAAATGGCTCTTTTAAAATATACCATGCCAGACCTTTTTTCTACCTTTAATGTGATATAGCAACCATAAAGTAAAAAAAAAAAAATAATAATAATAATAATAGAAATGTTTCAGGGGAGAAAAAAAAAAGAAAAAGAAAAGACTTACTGTAACTAGGTTTCAAAAGTGTGCACACCCTTTTATAACGGGGCATGTGACTGTGATCAGAATTAACATTCATAACAACCGCATTCTCCGTTCCAATTAGTCATGTTCAAAAGTAATTATCATACAAATATCATCAATAAAGTTATTCTGATTAACCGCAAATATCAAAGATCAACTTAGGTTTATGTGGGATTTTCTTGAAGCCTTCTTGGTTTCAATCGACTGCTGAAGCCATGGTCTGCAAAGAGCTTACAAACGCATATAATGGGATCTCATTGTTGAAATATATCGATCAGGACAGGGGTACAAAAGAATTTCCAAAACATTACATGTACCATCATCAACAAGTGTAGAAAATTGGGCCCCACAGTGATCTTACCAGGAACAGGATGTCCCTCAAAAATTGATAAAAGGACAAGAAGAAAACTTATAAGGGAGGCTATCAAGAGACCTCCAGCAACATTAAAGGAGCTGCAGGAATGTCTGCCAAGTACTGGTCACTCCCTGCATGTGACAACAATCTCGCATTCTTCTAAGACTGAGTCTGGGCTATGGGATAGGGTGACTAGATGGAAACCCTATCTCATGAGGGGAAAAAAAAACAAAGAACAAACATCTAAGCCAACCAAATCACCTCAAACCATGTGGTAAAAAGTGTCATCGTCTGGTAAGACCAAGGTAGAACCTTTTGGGCATAATTCTAAAAGATATGTTTGGTGCAAAAAGAAAACCGCTTATCACCCAAAGAACACGAAACTGAGGCTGAAGCATGGTGATGGCAGCATCATGCTATGGGGCTGCTTCTCTTCAGCTAAGACTGGAGCTGTAGTAGTGGAATTGTGGACAGCTCCAAACTATGTTTTTCCAAACTACTTCACCATCCGACATGACAATGTCCCAAAGCACAATTCCAAACAAGTTTCTTCAGAAGAAGAAGACAAGGTTTTGGGATGGCCCAGACTGAGCCCAGATCTAAATCCCGTCAATGGAATGACGTGAAGAGGGCTAAACACATGAGATCCCCTAACAATTTTATAGCTCTGGAGCATTTTTAGAAGGAAGACTGGAATAAAATTGCCAAATCAAGCTAAGTGTTAAGTTGGTAGCCTAACGCAAAAGGACTGAGTGGTGTATCACAAGCAAATTGTACTTCAACAAAGTATTATTTAAGAGGTGTGCACTTCTTATACTTGTACAGTGAGGTTATGATGAGATTTGTCTTTTTCCCCCTCCTTAAAAGTTTGTGTTATCATCATAATTCATTAAAAACATAAAAATATGTTTTTACTTAACATCAATCAATCCATCTTCTATACCACTTATCCTACAGGGTCACGGGGAACCTGGAG
>NC_030421.2:32976386-32996386 GCF_001660625.3 Ictalurus punctatus
AAATCCACAGTTTTAAATCATGTTGTTTTTTAAAACAAGCAGGAGAACTCTGATACAATTAGAGACTTCCTTAAATATCCATTAAAGGTGGACCACAGGCTTTGTATTTAGTTGAGGTGATTTCTGTTAAAATGTTTGGTTTTTTTGGTGAATATTCACATTTGAACTCTTAACTCTTTAACGCTCATCAGGTAAAAGCTGAGCGAGTGCACGAACACTAGGAAACGCTTTTCGGTTTGATGAGATGACAAACATTGAAGATGGGCGGCACAGCGTGTTGGAGTGGGACATGTTCTCTCACCTGGACCGGACCTTCTTTATGACATCCAAAACATATTGAGCAGGCTGTGGGGCGGCAGATAAGAAGCCGTTAGTATAGAACAAATACAGGAACTCCGACAAGGAAGTCAACAACGTTGTGCGCTACAGAAATGACTTGAACTTTTATTCACCAGACAGTCTCTGTGAAACTAGTGCTTTTAGTATACACAGCCGGTTCTTTGTTGGCGTTAAGGGGATCACGATAAAAAATTTCGGAAACACGTGCTGTATGCAGTTCGAGAATTTCTAGAGAATGGTGTAGTCTTACTGAGATACGTCCATAAGCCACGAGAACTGGGTTCATCGCCGGTGGAGGTAACTGCAAAAGAAAAAAGTGTGTTAATAATCAAAGAGCAACGGGGAAATCGAGCAATAAAATGACGGCTGATGAAGTAAGGAAATATTTGGAAATCGGGATAAACAGTGCAGAGACTAGTTTAATATTCTGAGACGAGTGTTGTGTCATGTTGCATTGTGGGACTGATATGTCATAATGTCAAACCAGGCCCCTTCTTCACATTATCTCTCATTATCCAGTGTTTCCCAACAGGGGTCCCATGAGGGCAGGGGTGGCGTGTAAAAATCCTTCAAACATTTCTAAAATGTGTATAAAACATTTCATATATATGATGTGATGAATATCGGATGTCTGAAATAATAGCACAGACAGAGAAATAATAAGACACACACACACACACACACACACACACACACACACACACACACACAATAATTCCCTCCACCTCGACCCCCTTCGCCGACCTGTCAGCAGCACGTCAGCATCAGTACGCGTGTGTTTGTATCCTAATAATTAGCGTGTCATGATGCGTGTGCGGTGCAAAAGAATACGCACAGATCTCTTAAAAGAAAAGCTCCGGATGCTTCCGGACCACCGGCTTCATCCTCGTGTGGCTTGTGTAGGGTGCCATAAATTTTGGGACGTTTTCAAAGCGCGCCGTGAGTGGGGGAAAAAAAAGGTTACGCCGATCTACTCCATATAAACGCTGGATGTAAACATTCTGCTTTGGCTGTGAGAGATAAACAAACACTGTGCGAACGCTCCAAATGGAAAGAGCTCTTGCTTTACATCCAACAGTGCATGGGTTGAGTGATGACACAGAAGCGGATCAGTGAGTTACAGACATCACCGAAGGCTCATACAGAATTCACATATAGATCTATTTTACAGATTTAAATCATACAGTGGCAAACTAGAGCAGAACGGCGCTTCCAGATCGGGTAATCTGAGAGATACTCGGCGAACACAGTAAATGAAAGTAGCAGCACTAGTGATTCAAACTGCGCGCTGGCAAGCGAGGGAATATAAATAACCGTAAAACTTTGTTAACAGAGCCAGTGAAACGGACAGAGAGAGAGAGAGAGAGAGAGAGAGAGAGAGAGAGAGAGAGAGAGAGAGAGAGTGTCTAACAAGCTTGCAAATTTAATTTGCTTATTTAAAGGAATAAAAGAGGCAAGTAAAAGCAAAGTCTTTCAGTGTGTTTCATCTCAGAGACGTTGGAGATACTGCTTTTTAATCCACAAAGGGAAAATCCATCCATCCATCCATCCATCCATCCATCCATCTTCTATACCGCTGATCCTTTTCAGGGTCACGGGGAACCTGGAGCCTATCCCAGGGAGCATGGGGCACAAGGCGGGGTTCACCCTGGACAGGGTGCCAATCCATTGCAGGGCACAATCACATACACACTCACACACTCACACACCCGTTCATACACTACAGCCTACCATGCATGTGTTTGGACTGGGGGAGGAAACCAAAACCCCCGCAGCACGGGGAGAACATGCACACTCCACACACACAGGACCACGGTGGGAATCGAACCCCGACCCCGGAGGTGTGAGGCAAACGTGCTAACCACTAAGCCCCCGTGCGCCCCACATAGGGAAATTTTTTTTTAAAAATTACATTCCACTATCTATTTTTAAATATAATTAGCATAATGGCCCCAAATCTGAAAAATAACGATATTTTCGTTGTGTTTTGAATATCTCGCTTGAACATCCCCGGACTGTTTTTAACCCAATAGCATGGTGGATCTTCGCAGCATGACATCACACTCCCAGTCGCTTTTAGTATTGAAGATGCTCCTCACCTCCTTCCCTGCTGCCTCACAAGCAGCCTTGTGCTGCTCCAGATTCTTGCTCTCCTCTCTGTAGAGCTCCAGTGCCTCCATTATACGCTCCGCCTGGAACGATTATTTTTTGAGAAATTTCTCAAAACAATTGAGAGAGAGAGAGAGAGAGAGATTCAGAAGTAGTCTTAAGGGCTGGATAACTCACGGCTTTGACCGTCTCTATAGTCTTCTTTCCTGCAGGCTCGGCCTCGCCTTTGGTCTCGCCGGGGACCTGGAACAAACAGGAAGAATCGAATCAGTGTTCCGCCTGCGCGTATTAGTAAGTAAGCGAAATAGATAAGCAATCTGTAAGGACCCAGACCACTACATACCACCGGCTCATCTCCTTTGGCTAAAGATTCTTCAAATTCTGCTTCTCTTTCCTGGGAAGAGTCAGATATACAGAATAAAGTGAAAATCTTGGAACGGGTACTTCAGAGCTGTTCAGACATACTACAAAAAATGAATCATGATTTGAACTGCTGTATAACGTGCCGTTTTAAATGCTGTAGTTTAGAAAAGAGGAGTGCATTGCCATCGTGAGCAAGACGATGTGGTGTTAGCAGGTTCCCAAGCTCCCCAGCTGTTCTATATCCACTCACCATCTCTTTCTCCTCTTCTAGAATGATAGGCTCCCGGGTTCTCTCCCAAAGCCTGAGGGACTTATCATGAGAAGAGGAGACAATGTGGTCTCCACTGGGACTGATGGCCAGGCACCATACTTCCCCATGGTGTCCCTGAGGAACAAGGCCCGGAAGTCAAATGTCAAGAAGTATAATGAGGCGTCTGAACAGGTGTGTTTTCTTCCATTTCTGTATTGACTTGAGGCTTAAAGGGAAAAATATTCTGTTTGCATAATACAATTAACCTTTGCTGCCTATTGACTGCGTTCCGTTTATATCACACATTTAGCCCTAAAGTCAACACCAGCCTGTATTTTCACCCTGTAACCATCAGCACCATCATTTACCTCACTCACATGCATATGGAAAAAAAAAAAATATATATATATATGGTCTGTTCTGTTAGAAAATAATCACCTCCAGGGTCTGGATGTGTTCAAACTTGTCAGCATCCCACTGTTTGACCTTTCTGTCCTTTCCCGCTGTGAAAAACAGATGGGTTTTGGGGACAAACTGAAGGAACATTACACTGGAAAGGGAGGAGAGAAAAAAAAAAGAAAAAAAAAGGGAAAGAGAGAAGGAGACAAATATTAACCATCTGGGATGACATCATCGTCATCTTGTGAATTCTCACCAATACAGCAGATGAACAGAACACCAGAGAAAAGAAAAGAAAAGAAAAGAAAAGAAAAAAAAAAGCACTAACTAAAAGCAGATTGTAGGGAGGAAATGACCACACTTATGGTAGAATCTGACAGTACAGACATGTACCTTCCTATAAGTTGTAGGAAAGCCAGGTCTTTTAGGTTGAACAGCTATTCTAACAGTAAACAGAAGGGTACATCGAGTACCTGTCGTCATGTGCAAACATCGAACGATGGCAGTCACCAAAGTCCAGACCCCAGATCTTCACGTTTCTGTCCGCCGATCCAGTGGCTATCAGTGCACTATCCTAAAACACGATGAAAACAATCAGGAGTGCACTCAGAATAAACATTCTTACACATTTGACAATTTCCCACGATATTCAACACACACTGTAGTTATCGTGGATACTTCAGAAAACCATCCTCACTATTCTGTCGACAGGATGCGAGTTCAGTCAAGGTTCCAACTCCTCTGTATTAGGAATATCTTTACTACACATAACTGCAGGCAAATCGTCTTTAAGCTATGGCAGAATGAACATTTCTCCATATTTATTGTATATATATATATATATATATATATATATATATATATATATATATATATATATTGCTAATTGTGAGTAAATGTCCCATGCGTAGTCCACTAGAGGTGATGTATGATCACTCACACATCATTCTTCCTCAAATGCAATGATGGGTCCATTACGATATAAAACACATACAGATTTCAAAACAAAACAAACACAACGTGCTGTTATAGGAAAATAATCAACGAAGGGGTGGCGTGATACCGATCCCCCCCCCCCCCCACTCAAAACAAAATGCAGCATGTTACTAAAAAAAAAAACACAGAGCGCACAGTCCTCTCTTTCATGCAGAACTTCTCCAGGATGGAAACTTCACCTTAACGATTACTACAGAGACGATAACATTACGACGAGTGCGTTAATAAACCTGCGATTCGTCTTGATTGCCTCCGCTATCGTCAGACCCGCCTGTTGTAGAAAATTAGTCAACGCCTTCTGACCAATCAGAATACAGAATGAATATATAATACCATAAACCATGATCAGAAGTTCCTTGACCGTATAGGACAGTTAGACGGAAAAACTTACGTGTGAAATGTCCAAACACAGCACGGGAAGTTTATGTCCATACAGAGACAGGAAAAACTAGAGAAAGAAACAGATCGGTCAATCAGTGTGCCATTATTCACAACAAGAATAACCGCCCCAATGTAACTAGACTTTACTGACACGGAAGCATCAACATCGTTCGTTTGGACTTCGGAATACCTTCAGCGTGTCTGTGTAGAATATCTTCACAGTGCAGTCGAGGAGAGAGACTGCCAAAAGTCTCTGATCGGGACTGAAGCGCACACACAGCACGTCCTCGTCCAACTGGAGCGTGCGAGTGTGTTTCACCGTCAGTCTCCTGCAGCAATATACACATAGCAGTCATACACCGACCCTTCATTAACAAAACACATGAAGAGCTATGGTCTGCAGACATAGTCTTCCTCACTTGTTGGCTCCTGATTCATTGTCCTTTATGAGCTCAAAGTCCCAGAATTTCACCATCTTGTCAGCTCCTCCAGTTACAATTCCCCTCTGAACACACATATACACACACGTTAGCATTTTTGCATAAATGATAAGCGCGTTCAATAATATTTCCTCGTATTATCATGTCTATCGATTACAGTATGATGATGTATAATGATATTTATTAATCACATGTAAATAAGAGCGCAGTGAAAGTCTTTTCTTCGCATACCCCAGCTTGTTAGGAAGTCGGGGTCAGAGCGCAGGGGCAGTTGTGATACAGCGCCCCCTGGAGCAGAGAGGGTTAAGGGCCTTGCTCAAGGGCCCAACAGTGGCAGATTGGCAGTACATTTCTATCCTGATGGGCATGGTGTCTTATCGGCTGACAGTCTCTCACTTCTGCTAAACGCTAGCTCGCGGTCAGTGTGACGGGGAAATGGATATACATCAACTTTATTTTTTGTTAAACCAGGAAAGGTGTTGAAATTAAAACAGTAGCATCCTCGGATGCTGAGCAGGAAAACAAGGTGTGTAAACGTCGATATGAGTTCCAGTTTACGTGAACATGATATGAGCAGAGCAGAAGGAAATATAAATGTACTCTACATGGCACTGTAGCAGCTAAACCCATACAGTGATAGCTTAGCTGTGCTTCCCCTTGACTAGCGACACCGAACTAGCCTAGTTAGAAAGGTTTTATATTTTATCAGCCTGGTAGTTCTAAACCGACTTTTTCTGATCATGTCAAACATTAACGTGCGCTGACGTTACTGAAAGAACTTCCGAGTTTCACTTTGTAGTGTATTTTTGTAAAGTAACGTGAAAGTAATGAGTAATCTGATCACTTTTTACATGCAGTAATCAGATTGTAATTTTAAAGTAATAATTAGTAATCTATAGTGGATTTCCTTTTTTTTTTTTGAGTAACTTACCCAACACTGGTCATGTGTCTGTATACGTTATGTTCTTTGTAATTAAGTAGAAAAAGTAATAAAATCTGTTATTATATACACAAGTAGTTCACTTTTAGGTCTATTTTGTGGATACATCTCAATTCGGGCATACAGTGGATCGTTTTATAATACCCTATGTACCCTCACGGCCTACTCTATTAGGAACACGTGTACACCTGCACATTCCTGCGGTTATCTTATTCAGCCAATCATGTGGCAGCGGTGCAATGCATAAAATCATGCAAACACAGGTCAAGAGCTTCAGTTAATGTTCACATCAAGCAGCAGAATGAGGAATAAATAGGATCTCGGTGACTTCAGAGAATCCGTTCGGCAATTAAAAATCCATATGTAACCTTTAACCCTCTCACCCCGTATGGCCGAAAAACCGGCTTGCCCGTCTTTGATCTGTTCCCGTAAGGACGACATACCGGCTTGGTCGTCTATGCCAAATCCCCGTAAGGCCGATATAGCGGTTTTACAGTGTAAACGTTATCCTCGTGAGGCCGGTGTACCGGCATTACTCTGCTATGGTTCCTTACTTATTTCATTATTATTGTTTGACCCGGAAGGTTGATGACGTCACGACGCGATTACGTTATTACGCCGGCATTACGATGAAGATCCAAGCGCCAAAGCGAAAAGCTAATCGTGTTCCAGCTAAAGTTACACCTACAGTGAACACGGGTACATCTAAAACAGTGAAAAAAATAAAAGAAAACACACACAGTCACACAGGCGAGAGCGAGGATTCTAGATAGAGACAGCAGTGAAAGTTCAGGCGATGTTGAAACCGAAACTGACAGAGACGCAGACTCTCCTGATTCAGACCCTGATCCGTCTTCATCTTCAGCATCAACCAGTGCGACTGACACTGCAGGGGTCTGGAGTCATGACCTGACCATCTCTGTGCATTCGTGAAAACACCACCTGCTGCTCTGATTTTCTGATTATCACCGGAAACTTGACTTTTGGCGCTAAAATGCATTTATTTATTTATTATTTATAAAGGCATTGGCCACGCTGATGCTCGTATGGCACTTCTAAACGAGTAGAAGGATTTCAGCGAGCATTTTTTCGTCATTTCTCTAGTTAAGAATTGTGCTCTGAGTTTAGTAAAAACACTGAACTGCTTCATTTTCAAAGTAATATCACACACATACATTATTATAAGTGTTTCAAGGCCTAAAAATGTTCAAATTAAAATGCTGATTTTGGCCCGGGAACTCAGGGTCGGCGTGCTGTTTCTCTGGAGAATGTAGGGTTATGGGACGTAATACTGTGGGAACTTAGGGGTAGGAGGGTTAAAGGCATTCTGCCGTAGTAATTGATCTACTGTAGTACCTGATCGGGAGAGAGACAGATGGACCACAGAGCTCCCTCGTGAGCTTCTGCAGTCTCCAGCAGGCTGCCTGATGCCAAGTCAAAAATCTGAATCTTTCCACTCTGTGAAAGAAAGACAGACTATTAGAGGCACTGAAACAGGGGAATCTACAATCCTACTTCACTCAACTTCTCCTAATCAAATGAAAAGGCTGTCGTGATCTACCTTAGTTCCTACAATGATCTGTCTATCCCCGGGTACGAACAGTGAGCAGAGTGCATACTCGCACGCCATGGTGCGGATCACCTGCAAAGTGGCCCTGGGACAGAAAAGATTTCCCGTTAAACACCTAAGAATACTAACGCAAAGGTTAAAGAGAAAGCTAAATGTGCACGTGATGCACAATCAGCTTTATTTGAGAGCAAAGTACACTTAAGTTCATGCCTTAGATGTCGTCAGACTGACCTGTTCCAGACTTTAACAGTGTCTCCAGAGGCAGACAGGATGGCAATGTTGTCTGAGCTGAAAGACAGCGTTCTGGCGTCTGTGCGGTGGCCACCCAGGGTGAGACGAGACGTCTTGGTGCCTGTAGGGTTCTTCTCTGTTGTCTTTACACTGTAAGCCTCCACTGTGTTATTCTGCAGCAACAGAGCCACTTTCATCTCGCCGTTAGGAGACAGAAGGCAGTCCACCGACCTGAGCAAAAAACAAACAGATTACATATAGAACTCTATAAAACATGAGAATGTCGAGCAGGACGAGTCTGTATAATCCATTTAATATTGAAGTGCACTGACCTGATCTTAGAGGAGGCTTTTAAACTGGCCAGCTTCTGGATCTCATCCGTCAGCTTTCGCTCCACGACTATATCTGCTCCATCAGCACTGCTATCCTGAGACCTGGCCCAGAAACGCCAGACAGCAATAAGTTAAAGGACGTCGTGGCTGATTTATTTATTTATTTATTTATCTATCAGGTTCATGCTCTAAATTCTAACCGGTTACATACTTGGCCTTCCTCTTGGCCTTTTTCAGCTTTCTTTCCATTTTCTTCTGAATTTCTTCCTCTGGCAACACAGCAAAGATCTCCATAGTGTTGTCAAGGCCCTACAGATAGAATTGATGCGATGAATCCAAAACAAGATATTTTACCGGTGACTAGCTTTCATATTTAAAATCCACAATCACGGAAAATACATACATGGCACGCCAGGACTTTGGCTTTGGGATCGGCGATCAAGGACACGACCCGATCTCTGGCTTCTCTCAGAATGGAGCCGGCTTTCTTACAGCTGAGGATTCTCTGTAGGAAGACAAGAGAAAGCAAATGCTTAAATATCGCAAAGCCTCCGTTGTTATAATCTGAATTTGTTACTACGTAGGACTGTCATTCATGTCAAGCAGTGGGATATTACATCTTCTGCCTCTTCATTAGGTCCTTCGTTTTCATCATCATCATCATCATCATCATCAAGGAAACTCTTTCCTTTCTTCTCCTGTGGCTCCCCTACTTCTTTATCCTGAAGAGAGATGGAGTAATACTACAATGAATCAGCCTCGATTTAACACATTATTCATATGTCAGCATTGCAGCTACATACAGGTGCAGCTCAAAAAAAAAAATTGTATATCGTGGAAAAGTTTGTTTGTTTTCTGTAATTTCATTCAAAAAGTGGACCTTTCATATACTGTAGATTCATTACACAAGTGAAATACTTCACGCCTTTTTTGTTTTAATCTTTGATGATTACGGCTTACAGCTCACGGAAATCAAAAATCCAGTATCCTAAAATATTAGAATAAAGAATTTATAATACAGAAACGTTGACCTGATGAAAATTATGTTAATTTATGTACTCGATACTCTGTCGGGACTTTAATCCTTTTGCAGGAATGACTGCGTCGGTGCGGCGTGGCGTGGAGGCGATCAGCCTGAGGCACTGCTGAGGTGTTCTGGAAGCCCAGGTCGCTTTGATAGCGGCGTTCAGCTCGTCTGTATTGTCGGGTCTGGTGTCTCTCGTAGATTCTCTATGGGGTTCGGGTCAGGCGAGTCGGCTGGACGATCGAGCACAGTAACACCACGGTCAGTAAACCAGTTACTAGAAGTTTTGGCGCTGTGGGCAGGTGCCGAGTCCTGCTGGAGAAGGAAATCAGCATCTCCATAAAGCTGGTCAGCAGATGGAAGGATGAAGTTCTCTAAAATCTCCTGGTAGACGCTGCATCGACTCTCGACTCGAGAAGACACACTGGACCGACACCAGCAGATGACACGACACCTCAAATCATCACCGACTACGTTTACATGGACAGCAGTAATCTAATTATTGACCTTACTCTCAATAAGACAATATTCAGATTAAGGTGTTTACACGAGTCGCTTTTAGAATACTCCTTTCATGTTCAGGTTTTTCATGTTATAGAACAGAGATAGAGTAACGGCACACGTCATTACATCCGCCGTCCCTCCAGAATTTCACGTATCGACATACAGTTGGTCTTCGTTATGGGACCGTATACAGTTTTGTGTGTTTCACTTTTAATTTTACGAAAGCTTCAAGTGCAGTTAATTATTTGTCATGATATAGGTGCAAGTAGACGACCGCGTGAAGACGTGGGCTGCGTCCCAAACCACGCACTTACCTAAATACGTGTATTTCACTTCCTACTACATAGTAGCCGAAATACATGTACTTCACCTACTATATACTGTAGCAGGTAAGTACGCGGTTTGGGACGCAGACGTTCTCTCTCGTTTGCCGTCAAACGGTCGAGCGCCGCCGTGTGTGTACGTGTCCTGTCACACAATGCGGTGAAAACTCCCACACAACGTTAATCGTGTGATTAAGGTGTGAAGACGTCTGTAACGCACGTCGACTAAAACAGGAATACTCCACACGTCTTAATTCCGTTTGTGTTTACTTCGAGTATGACTTTAGTCAGATTAAGGTCATCAGTAATCTCTGTTTACACGCTAGTTTCTTAATCGGGTTAATACTGGATTATTGTTATCCATGTAAACATACCGACTGACTGTGGAAACTTCACACTGGACTTCAAGCAGCTCGGATTCTGTTCCTCTCCACTCGTCCTCCAGACTCTGGGACCTTGATTTCCAAATGAAATGCAAAATTGTCTTCCATCTTCTCTGTGATTGTGTGTGTACTGAACCAGACCGAGAGATTAAAGCCTCAGGAAACCTTCGCAGGTGTTTTGAGTTAATTCGCTGATTAGACTCTTCTCAGGTCGACATTTCTGTATTATAAATTCTTTATTCGAATATTTTGAGATACTGGATTTTTGATCTCCGTGAGCTGTAAGCCGTAATCATCGAGATTAAAACAAAAAAAAATATTTATTTTTATGTGTAACCAATCTAGAACATATACAAGTTCCACTTTTTGAATTTTTTTTTTTTTTACTTTTCCACGATATTCAAATTTTTTGAGAAGCACCTGTACAGTCAACTCCAGAATTATTGCCACTCTATTTAGTTGTATAGAATAAATACTACACAACAATAATTCATGTTTTACACTCAAAAAAACATAAGAAGTTATAGAAGAAGGAAAAGCAGCTACTGCAGGGGATCTCAAACCTGTCCTGAGGGACCCCCAGCACTGCACATTTTATATGTCTAGCTCATGTAACACACCTGATTCAACTCATCAGCTCATTAGTACAGACTGCGAGACCTGGATTAGGTGCGTCAGATAAGGGAGACAATCTAAATGTGCAGTGCTGGGGGTCCGGGGCAGGTTTGAGAACCCCTGCCCTACTGTGTTGTATGGTTGTGGATAATCCATGTCTTGTGGTTGTTTTACAGCTAGTTCATATAATATTACACTATGTTTTGTCTTTTCCATAAAGCGTACCAACCCTAACCCTGTGGTATGATTTAAGACGCACTTGATTTTATAACTTATGACCCGAGGGCTGCGTGCTTACCTCCTCCAGGTAATCGATGTCCCAGGCTCGGAGCTCACTGTCAGCAGAGCCGGTCAGCAGCCTGTTCTCCTGATTCAACAGAACCATTCCCCACACCTACAAAACCAACAATGTCCTCATTCCCGTCTCCTAATACAGGGCGATATACCGTCCATATAAACAGATAAATAACTAGAGGAACTTTCCACTAGGATACACACATTTTTTTCTGAGACTAACATGATCTCGAACATGGAGGAAGTGTGATTATGTTTGACTTTCGGACAGGTACTATGGAGTAATTCTGCTCACCTCACTGCGGTGGCCCACCATTGTCTTAAAACAATGCTGCGTGTCCAGATCCCACCATTTTACAAAGCTGTCCTTCGAGCTGGGGTAAAAGAGGGCAATAATACCAGTAATTTAAGATGTTTATGGAAATGCATAAAACACTTACGCAATTCTCTCTCTTTTTTTTTTCCTTCCAAATTTTGGCCGTGTAACAAACATGCAATAACCCTTGACCTCAAGTTACTGCAAAAACTAAAAAAAATCAGCCTGACCGACCTTGTGACGAGCAAATTTTTCTTCTTTAAGAGCAAAGCTTGTGTGATGGCATCTTTGTGTCCTTTCAGCCTGTACAAACCACACTCGTTTATTATGTCCCAGACAATCACATCTGTGTCCTACAGAAAGAAAGAAATAAATAAATACAAGCATCGTTTTAGCAGAACAGCTTTAAACGCCACTCTAGGAATGTATTATTTGCTTTCATCAAGTCAAGGGTCATAGATGAGAGGTAACAATTCTGCACAGGACGAAATCAGACAGTATCTTTCAGCTCACCCTGGAGCCGGTAACAAGTCGCGCTCCCAGTGCGTCATAATGCATGACTGTGATGGCGGATTTGTGTCCGTTAAAAGAGACGTTGCTTTCGCCGTTTAAAAGGCTGAAGATGCGCACGCCGCCATCCTCATAACCCACGGCTATGTGGATACCATCAGGAGAAGGGCAGAGATACGTCACCTCATGCTTCTTACCCTCGAGAATTAGAACCTGGAAGAAAAAAAAAACCAAAAACAGTGAAACTGAATACGAGTGAACCAGCTGAGTGCGAGCGCGTGGAAGAGAGAGAAAGAAAAAGCACTGCATACAGTTAGCTATAATATACATATAAATACCAGGAAATACAGGTGTCGGTATCAGGTGGACTATATTATGGTCCGATAACCGATAAAGGGGGTTTGGTTTTATTTAGTTATTTTTTTAAATTATTATTATTATTATTATTATTATTATTATTATTTAGTTTTAGCATTGTAAGCATTATTAACACAACCAGAACATTTATCCAGGACATTGTTGGTCCTTGTCGCACACGTGACATACTGGACAACGCCTGGTAAGAACGGCGCAAGGTATTACAGCGATTAAAGTCGCCTATGATAAGAACCGGAGCTCCAGGTGTTCGTTGCAGCTGTTTTTGATTACAGTCTGATATACACAGAGTGGCTCTAGATTTTCTAGAGCATTGCCATTTGGGGGAATGTACGCTATGTACGATACGACATTACCAAACTCCCTTGGTAGATAAAAAGGTCTCAAACTTAGACAGAGGTATTCGGTGTCAAGGCTGCAGCCGGTCTGTCTCACTGTGTGCACCATCTGTTACTCATATACATTTATGGCATTTGGCAGACACTCTTATACCGAGCGACTTACATTTATCTCATTTATACAACTGAGCAGTTGAGGGTTAAGGTTAAGGGCCGTGCTCAAGGGCCCTGCGGTAGCAGCTTGGCAGTGCTTGGGCTTGAACTCACGACCTTCCGATCAGCAGTCCAACATCTTAACCACCTTCCACCGCCGCCTCCTTTCCTGTCCGCCCAAACAAGAGAGAATCCGTCTACCTCCGCAAGAGAGCTGGGAATATCCTTATGAAACCAAGTTTTCATAAACACCATTAAACTTGAGTCCCAATATTCGAACCACGATCTGGCGGAAAGACGGAGTTCCTCCATCTTAGTTCTGAGTGATCTGACGTCGCCGAGTATAACAGAGAGGAGAGGAGGTCTTTCAGCCCTCCATCTTAGACGCTGTATGGACGCCAATGTTTGTGTCACACATGCTGATATGATTATTTCATCGTATCATGATGAATTTACATCGACAAATGATCTTTGTAGTATTGTGGCATACGTGAATATACAGTGACGTTTTACATTCTAATGGATATCAGTAAAGACCGCGTAACTGTAGATAGATAAGCGATCTGAAACACAGGAGCTCCGAATATGAAGCATGCACCATCCTGTGACAGGCCAAAGTGTTTGAAATGAATCACAAATCAATCAGATCAACCTTCTAGAGCAGTGGACACCGACCCTGTTCCTGGAGATCTACCTTAATGAAGACTTTAGCTCCAAATATAATCGTGACTTATCTAATCATTGCCTTAAGAAATTCCTGATCAACTAAAACCGGTGTGTTAGATTTCGGTTGGAGGTGAAACCAGCAGGAAGGTAGATCTCAAGGTAGAGGTTTGGTGACCATTGCTCTAAATCAGTGATCCTGGAGATCTTTCCTGAAGACTCTGGCTGCGTTCAAAATGACGTACTGTGACAGTACCGTACATACAGTACAGTACGTACTGATCAGTATGCAATCAGTAGGTATACAATCCGGACATACTACATCCGACACGTTGTCATTGTCATGTGACCTACGACAAAGAGTCGGCGTGCTGCCTTCCGCCATTCTGACAGCTCTTCTGTGCCAGTCCCGTTGCCTTATGGGATAGCACAGTGTCTACTGGCGCCGTACTGCAGTGGTGGCTCAACAGTTAAGGTTACTGATCAGAAGGTCGGGGGTTCAAGCCACAGCACCACCAAGCTGCCACTGTTCGGACCTTGAGCAAGGGCCTTAACCCTATCTGCTCCAGGGGCGCCGTATCATGTCTGACCCTGCGCTCTGACCCCGACTTCCTAACAAGCTGGGGCATGCGAAAAAAGAATTTCATTGTGCTGTAATTGACATGTGACGAATAAAGGCTTCGTCTTCTAGGTGTGTTAGATTTTGGTTGGAGGTGAAACCATCAGGAAGGGGGTTGGTGACCGCCGTTCTACTGGTCAGTTTTTCCTAGAATGAGAACTTTTTAATATTATTTGAATGTGTACCTTCTCAGCCTTGCGCACATCCCATATGAAGACATGCTCGCAGGCTCCTACAGCCACATAGCGGCCCTGCTCTCCTCCTCTCAGCCGCACAAACACCACATTCGCCTTCTGACTGCCGATCAGACCAAACACTGCGCTGGGCACGTAGCGCAGGTACTGCTTAGTCAAGCCCATGACCAAGGCTTTCCCTTAACCTTTAGACAGAGAAGAAAAAGTCATGATGAAAAAAAACAGGAAAACTCCACACGTCTTAATTCGATTTGTGTTTACTTCGAGTATGACTTTAATCGGATTAAGGTCATCAATAATCGCTGTTTACACGCTAGTTTCTTAATCAGGTTAATATTGGATTATTGTTGTCCATGTAAAAACTGAAAAACTTGCCCAATCTTAAGCCAGATGCTGGGTTAATTAATGGTCCAGGATAACTAGTTTTGGGGCTTACCAGTTATCTAGTACTAACACAATCCAGAGTGATAGTCTATATCCAATCAGTATTTTAATCACTTAAGTAAACATTATTCTTTCAAAACTTCCATTGAACCATAATGCTGTGGTGCATCTCGATGCTACAAACCCATGGATCAATATGCAACACGTGTTCCACGCGCAAAACATCAAATAATCCAGTTAACCAATTTGCTAGCTTCATTATATATTCATATATTACTTAGCTTGATTACTAAGTCACCTACCTTTACAGCTGATTGCTTTAATTTATTTAATATTATGCTTTTTAATGCAGGATTCAGGGAGCACTTCCATCATACACACAGAGCCGACATGTGCGTTGTTCAATGAAGGCTAAAGCAATCGATCGAACGCATTGATCGAAATGTTTGCCAACGCTTTAAAGCTTATGCTCATCTTAAATTGAAAGAAAACCTAATCTTAAATTATCGTATATACACGGATGATGCTTATATTGTATTATAATGTAGTCATTTTTGAAATAACGTGTGTTTGTTCGACTACTTTGGTCTTGCTGGATCCGGGGATGCTCTGCTAATATGTCTTAAATGTGAGTTTCCGTCAAGTCTACACGGTTTGATTGAAAACATGCGTTTTCTTTAATATTTCGTGTGTGTGTATATATATAGATATTCGCTGGAATTGAAAGGATAGCAGAATCATCTGAGCTCTGAGGGGGGAAAAAATCTGAGACTATACACATTCGTAGCACAGTTTTCGTGTCTAGTATTTATGGAGATTATTGCGACGGTCCCTTAGGAGGAGCGTTCCGGAAGTGAACGTGTGGTCTTACTGAGAGTCAGCTGACCGCACGCGCTACATAACGCAGAGCAAGTCACTAGAAATTCTAGATGTAATGAGATGTTATTAACCGAGAATCTCCTGAGGAATAGTTTTACAATGCTGGGATTCTTGGAATGTTATAAAAAGCGCGTTCACCGTTAGATTGAATTTATTGTTTATTGTGTGTTTTGTGGGGAAATTTGGGTTTAGCTTGGCGTAGAACACTGGGTCTAGACTGCTTCATCAGGTATATACAGGTGAGTATTATCTACGACTGGAAATGTGTGTTTGCACGTCCGTGGCTTAAGTTTGGAAGATTATTTATTCATTTTAAATAGTTTACCTTTTTTTTTTTTTTTTTGCTA
Organism: Ictalurus punctatus; assembly: GCF_001660625.3. Lineage (NCBI taxonomy): Eukaryota > Metazoa > Chordata > Actinopteri > Siluriformes > Ictaluridae > Ictalurus > Ictalurus punctatus. Next base: position 32,992,658 of record NC_030421.2, read on the forward strand.
GCCCAAGTCATAAATAAATTTGCTGAAGTTTTCATGACTGCTGTAGGTGAGCTCTGTTTCCTAAACCAGCCCTGAGAAGAATGTTGTCAAACACTGTTTTGGATTTTGTTATTGAACGCTGCACTGTAACAGTTTATTCATCACTAATTCTCTTCAATCTGCTTGCTTTCTCAAGTTGGAGGTTTCTGTAGGTTTATTATAATTGGGATTTATAAGTGCTCCAGAAGATGTGGGTAAGTAAGGTAAAGAGAAACCCCACACAGAGCTGAGCTGGCATTGATGACACGACATCAGGGTGTCTGGCAGGTCATTTCACTCCCTAGGTAATAACCAGGTTGTGTGGATGGCTGTGAATATCGGATGATCAGATGGGGTTGGACTCTGGCCTCTTGGAGCTGGTCACTACAGTGTAGGGTTCTACATGGAAGCTGAGGTGTGTGTGAGGTTTCAGTAGAGACGTTCTTCACCCTATTTACTCTCATCATCTGGAGTACGAGAACAACCGCAGTAAACCTACAGGCTTAATATTTGGGACTGAATGGAGATTTAAGTGCTTATAACGCTCCAATGCCTTAGTTTTACTTTCTTTGTTGTCATTATAATTTATCTCTCTATTTCTCTCTGTATCTATCTCTCTTTCTCTGTCTCTTTCTCTCTCTCTGTCTGTCTGTCTCTTTCTGTCTGTCTCTCCATCTTTCTGTCTGTCTCTCCATCTTTCTCTGTCTCTTTCTGTCTCTTTCTCTGTTGCTCTGTCTTTCTGTGTCTCTCTTTCTGTGTGTGTCTCTCTCTCTCTCTCTCTCTCTCTCTCTCTGTCTGTCTCTCCATCTTTCTGTCTTTTTCTCTCTCTGTCTTTCTGTGTCTCTCCTTCTGTCTTTCTGTGTCTCTCTGTGTCTCTCTCTCTGTGTGTCTGTCTCTTTCTGTCTGTCTCTCAATCTTTCTGTGTCTCTTTCTGTCTGTCTCTCCATCTTTCTGTCTCTTTCTGTCGCTCTGTCTTTCTGTGTCTCTGTCTTTGTGTCTCTCTCTGTCTTTCTGTGTCTCTCTTTCTGTGTCTCTCTGTCTTTCTGTGTCTCTTTCTCCATCTCTCTTTCTGTCTGTCTTGCCGTCTTTCTCTTTCTCTCTGTGTCTGTCTTTCTGTCTGTCTCTCACTTTCTGTCTCTCTCTCTTTCTGTGTCTCTCTCTGTCTCTCTCTGTCTTTCTGTCTCTCTTTCACTGTCTCTTTCTCGGTCTCTTTCTCTATCTCTCTTTCTGTCTGTCTCGCCATCTCTCTCTTTCTATCTCTCTTTCTCTCTCTTTCTCTCTGTGTTTGTGTCGCTTTCTCTGACTGTCTCTCTGTCTCTTTCTGTCTCTCTCTCTCTCTCTGTATCTCTCTTTCTCCGTCTCTTTCTCTCTCTTTCTCCTTGTGTCTGTCTCTGTGTCACTATCTTTCTCTATCTATCTATCTATCTATCTCTCTCTAGCACATGGAACTTGTTTGTTCCCTTAAATATCTGGCAGCAGCTCTTTAGGATTGGAGTTTAGGATGAGAGTTTTCACTCCAGAAGTTAACCCTTTTTTACACGAAAAAAAAAAAAAGACTTGGATGACACGCTGTTTGTCCTGAGCCTTGAGATTCTTTATGATTCTTTATGACCCCTGATCATCTATAAATACAGACGTCTTTTGGCTGCCCAGGTTTCTCCTTCTTTTATTTCTTATTTTTTCTTTATCAGATACCAAACTGACTCTCCCACTGCCCCAATATGTGTGAGATATATATATATATATATATTATACACACACGTTACATATGTATGTACGCACACACAGACTTATTGGGTTATAGACACTCTGCTGAGTTTCATGAGGTATTTTGGTGATCGAGAGTGTCCTATATGAGCGTTTCACCTCCTCTCTCTCATTGTGCAATAATGTTTAGAAATGCGAGTCACATTTCTCAACAAGATTGTCGCGTTGCATTACTGAACCATAGGCTTGGATTGTGTGTCGGACTGCAGCAAGGTGTCATTGTGCAAATGCCAAATGTTTTCTAGGTCTCCTGATTGGCGCAACACTCGTCCTCTCGCAATTTCAGCAATACTCAATCGACTCGCAGGAAATACATATGCTGTGGTCTCTTCTGAGGTAATGAAGTTCATCGACGTCGGTCCTACCCAGAATCCCAAAAGACCCTGCTATGTAATCTAAGCACGAAACATAATCAAGCTGTGATTATCTAATATCAGAGAGAGTTCATATTCTGCATATTCCAAGTGAAACTACAGTACGATGTCGAGAATGTCTGTCTAGCTTTCCGGTACAATTCCACATGGAAGTCTTAGCAGCCAGGGTTTAGTAAGGGAGAGGAGCGCGATCTGTAAATGCACTACGGAGAAAAGTGATCATGATGTCCTACATAATTTTACCCCAGTCAGCTGCACTGAGCATTTTGTTCAGATTTATAGATTTGCACTTCTAAGTTCATTCTGTGTCCTAAACGCCCCTGGCAAGGCTTCTGTGTGCTATTACGGAGGACGTGGGTGTTGATCGAGGTGCATTTATGGTCATCTGATGTTTGCAGATAATTATAAGGTGAAAAGGACCGTTTTCTGAGATATCGGTTATAAATTCTGATTGGAAGCACTTTATTAGATTAAAACGTGTACGGAATATTTACATTTGTCAATTGTTCATTTATTTACAGTTTTCCCCCACCTTTTCAATGTTAAATGATTTTATCTTTGTAGATATTAAATAGAAAATTGTTACACTTTAATACAGTTTTTGCCACGTTACCGTCTTGCTAGCAGTTAGGAAAAAAACAAGACACGGTGTGTTTCACATTGCTTTCCCCCAATGGAGAGCTGTATATGGAAGGACTACTGGGTAAAATAGTCCTCCATTGCTCGTTAGTGACATTAGTTTGATATCCTAGATGTGTCCACCAGCTTCTGACACGATAACCAAGTGTGTTTTTATATGTTGTGTCTTCAGTTCACCGCTGGCCTGTAGATCAGCAGCATGGATCCATTAGGCGCGCGCTCTCAGATCGTGTATGTGGAGACGCTTCCCACCTGGGACCAGCCTGAAGATGTGTGTGATGGCAAGGAGGAAGCAGGTTCTCCTAAGAAGGAAGAGGTTGACGATCTGACCGATGTAAACTCTCCCGTTTCTCCATTTCCATTCAGAGAGGATATCAACAGGAAAATTATTCTATTGTGAGTCACATGGCATCGATACATTTTTTTTTTTTTTTTTCAAAACAAAATGTATTTTTTAAGGTATTATGATGGTGGGAATCACATTCGACAGCTTTGTTGGTGATTGACGTATGAAGCAAGGGAGAAATGTTTCTAATCACATCTATCCTGTTCCTGTTTAACGTTTAAGTCATTTGACCTCCAGAGACTTTTCTTACTTTTACGTTAGGCCAGTTGTATAATGAGGATCTGCTGCTTGGGTCATATTCCTTTGTGTACCATAATCACACAGCACAGTAATCTCCCACCAAAAACTGGAATAATTCACCCTCTGAGAACTGGATGAGTGAGTTTTCTGGCAGTTATGATCATCTTAACCTGTTCTATTTCACCCTAAGTGATGAAATAAAAATCTGCCCTTGCATTGATCCTATACCCTGTGGTACGGCTGGGTTTTTTAAATTTATTTAATTATTATTTGTTAAATCATTACAGCAAAGGTGATGTGGCACTTTTGAACTGCACTGCCATTGTGAATACGAGCAACGAGACC
>NC_030421.2:33001386-33063886 GCF_001660625.3 Ictalurus punctatus
GGCTGCAAGTATTCCAGACTGTATAACCTAATGAACAGTAAATGAGTTGTTGAGAGGAGCTGAAAAAGGTTCAGGAAATATTTCGATGTATGAGAATGATGACAGCTGGGAGGGTTTTTCGATCCAGGAGCTTGTTTTCACATGTTTGTACCCATGACGCTTTGTTTTTGCCTGCAGGTATTGACATGTATGGCAGAACAGTAATGGTGGTGGTAGGCAGAAACATTCCAGTAACACTCATCGATATGGAGAAGGTAAAGCAGTCAGTTTTATTAATTCATGTGTTCTATTACATGTGCTGTATTAAATTATCAATACCACATGTTCAGCTTTCCGGATCTATAGTGTGTGTGTGTGTGTGTGTGTGTGTGTTCTTTTATTTCTCTCTCTCTCTCTCTCTCTCTCTCTCTCTCTCTCTCTCTCTCTCTCTGTATGTTTAGGCTTTGCTATATTTCATCCATGTGATGGACCACATCACAGTCAAGGAATACGTGATGGTGTATTTCCACACGCTCACCGGTGAACATAATCACCTAGACACCGACTTCCTCAAAAGGCTCTATGACATTGTTGATGTGAAGTAAGACAACTTGTTGCATGATATTATTTATTGCAGAAAACGTGCACAACTGTCCGCAGATTCCACCCAGAGACCTTTTTATATAAGCCTTTTGTGAGCAGATGCAATGACTGCGCAGTCGGTAAAGGAAATAGCCTTGGTGGGATTTCATTTGTGTCTATTGTGGGTTTTTTTTTTTTTTTAAAAATTAAAAAAAAAAACCGTCTGCACTGCGACACCGTTTACTACACACACACACACACACACACACACACACACACGCGCGCACACATTTGGGAGAAGTGGAGACTTCATATCTGTTCCCTAAGCCTGCTCTCCATTATCTAGATTTAAAGCGAGGATTCTGACCTTCCCAACCCATCTGTTGAATTTGGATGAAGAGTGCAGCCAGTGTACTTGGATTCCAACTTTCCCATTTCATACCTGCTCTGTTGTCACCCGGCCCTACTGTGTGCCAAATTGCTGTGTGAATGCAGCCAAGAGGATGTCATTTATTCTCAGAAGAGAGAAATGAATTGGTTGTTGTTTGGCACTGTTTGGGGGGAATTGGAAGGGGATTTTGGCTCCAACAGCTAATGTTTTGGGACTGACTCTATTGGCTTTGACACTCTTTAAATCAGAGCCTGTGACTACTCGTATGGCGGAAGACAACCTATCCGAGTAAAGGCGTATGCAAAAGGTGGTGTCCTGTTGCGGATGCTGTACTGCAGAGTTTCATTTTACTGCGTAGAAGTTTCTTTTGATGCGTTGTGACACAGTCGTTCATGTGAAAGTCCAGGCGAGGTGGTTTCCTGGTTTCGAGTTTCTGTTCGGGGTTCAGCATTAATTGGAAGTTAGAGCATGAGATCATGTGTTTTCAGGATGCACTAATGCCTCAAAAATAGAAAACAGAAGTGTCTAGAGTGCTACAGAGTGGGAATGCTAGCAAGCTTCACAACTTTTGGTAGTGTTTTGTGTTTTAATCAGTCTTTTGATCTCGCCTTTGTAGAGCTTCCTATGGTGGGGGGTGAAAAAGGGGGGGAAAAAAACAACTCCCCCTTCCTTTTGACAGTTTTACACTAATTCATGCTTTCGTTTAACAATAAATAAATAAATAAATAAATGCATGCTTACTTTTCTTCTGTATCAAGTTTGACAAGAAACACAGTGCATGTGGAGACCTCACACTTGGCTCTGTTCTTCACTCCTTACAACTCAGGTTCTCCAACCTTCTGAGGTTTTTACAACTCTTAAAACCGCTTGTGTTTTGTTGGTTCATTATGTTTCGGGGTGTTTTTTTTTTTTTTTCTTCTTTCTATCTGACTGGAGTCATTATAGCGATCAGTTTTATCCTGAGACGTTCGGAACGTGGGTGTCCTTCGTAGGAAAGATGTACCCCTCAGATCACACTTTCCCAGATTTGGACTGCAGTGTTGGAGAACTCCCTGTGTGCCATGGACAGCCCTGTAGGCTTTTAACTAAAGACAGAGTACCTAAAAACTGAATTTGAGCATTCTGTCGAAAAAAGGCTGGGTTATTGTTGTGCATGTGGTTTTGTGATGTGATATGATTTATTTGAGATGGTGATAAATATCATAAATGCACCTCTGTGTCCTTTTTTTTTTCTTCTTTTCTTTTCTTCCAGGTTTAAAAAAAATCTGAAGGCTTTCTACTTTGTTCATCCCACGTTTCGTTCGAAGGTAACTTGTTCATGCAGATAATGCTACAGACTTGTTCCTGTTTTGAAATGTCAGGCTCGGTAAAGTATTTCTGTCTACCCTTGCAGCGTTTGCATCCCCAATGTGATCGACTTCTCTTTCCCCGATTCCATTCGAGCAGTATTTCCATGTGTTTAGCGCACATGTGAAATCGTCGTGAGGATTTATGTTTACATGTTTATATAGTCCACAGTTCTTTGCTGGTTTACTCTGTTTATGAAATTCGATTTGTAACCCTCTGCAATTCGACGACGGATCATCCCCGTTCTAGTTTGACCGTGTCGGACTTGTTAGATGAATGATTACGGTTTTTAAGATGGACTCCATTGGTATAGCAGTTGCTTCCCTTTTTAAGAGTTTGGCCATAACATTGTTTTTAAAGCTCACTGTAGTACAAGCCCAAGCATCCATGTTTAATTCTTTGGGCTTCACATAGACCAGCCTCATAGCAGTTTGTGTCTGGTTGCATAGTGAACCGATTTGAGGAACAGGGAGATTGAAGGGACTTTTTGGTTAATGTTTTTAAGAGAAACCAGAAAAGGGTGTCGAGCCAAGCAAATTGTTACTCCACTGTTTCAGGTATCCACGTGGTTCTTCACGATGTTCGGTGTTCCTGGGATGAAGGAGAAGGTCCATCACATAGACAACCTGCAGCAGCTCTTCACTTGCATCCTACCGGAACAGATCGACATCCCTCCCTTTGTGCTGGAGTATGACAGCAGGGTGAGTGTACACACACACACACACACACACACACACACGTGCGCGCACACAAATGGCCTAGCGTGGATTCTTGATGTAGACATGGTCCTGCACTTCATTCCCCTTCAAGGCAATAATGTTTGTTTGGTGCCTAAATAAATACACTATATGGCCAAACGTTAGTGGACACTGGACCAGAACATCTATAGGTAGTGGAAGAGCGCTGACCTCAACCCCATGAACATATTCCAATTCTTTGATGATAATGAGTCCTTATTGATCACGTATACATTACAGCACAGTGAAATTCTTTTCTTCGTATACCCCAGCATGTTAGGAAGTTGGGGTCAGAGCGCAGGTTCAGCCATGATACAGCGCCCCCTGGAGCAGAGAGGGTTAAGGACCTTGCTCAAGGGAGTGCTTGGCAGTGCCCTGACCTTCTGATCAGTAACCCCGAGCCTTAACCACCAAGCCACCGCTGCCCATATATAGACCGCAGGGGTAAATCGGGTTGAAATGCAGGTTATAGATCTGGACTGGGACGTTCAAAAAGCACATGTACATGTGTGATACTATTTGGCCATATAGTATAAATTAGGAAAGAGATCTAAAGATGTATCCAAATCTTTGTAAAGCTACTTGTGTCTAATTTTAAAAGAACAGTACAAATAAAATTGAATTGTGTTGAAATGAAATGGGCACCTGGATGGTGTCGAGCTGTTCTGTTTTTTTTAGGTGTTATTTTATTTATTTCTTTATTATTATATCCTCTTATAAATCATTCTTGAGAAGGTTGGCGCTGCCAGGGAGTTAAAAGAAATGTAGATTCCTATGTAGAGAACAAACCCATTGGCGGGGCATTTCATAAAGAAGTTTTCACTTGGTTCACATTTGAAAGCAGGTTGTTTGTTTGTTTATTTATTTATTTATTTATTTATTTATTTCATAGAGTAAATGAGATGATCATTGCCTAGATTTTTAAAGGCAACACGTAGGATCAATTCGGGATCGTTTTCTGCGAATACCTACAATTCGCACGCATTCATATTTAAGCTGTGTTGGTGGTTGGAGATTCAAGAATTAAATGCCCATAATTCTCTTTCTAAATACACGAGTCATGACCTTTAAACTGTCTTGTGCTGACTGTGTGTGACTCTGAGTAATGGAACTTCCACGCTTTTTTTTTTTTTTTTTTTTTTTTTTTTTTTTTTTTTTTTTTTTGGAAGCTCTAATGAGTGTAAGCAGGGTATCATCATGTTCGATCATTGTAAGATGTAGGCTGGTGAAAAGTTTTTTCCACCCTTGCGTAACTGTTCTGTTTTGTCTGAGTAAGGCGTAATAAAACTAATGTATTAAGACATTCCTACCAGAGAAAGTAGTGAAAGTTTTTTCTTAGGTGACTCTCCCCTTTTTGGTGATTTAAAGCTGTAAAAGCATGTAGGGGAGAGCCAGCGCAATTCTAACTTTTTTGCTTGTTTGTTTGTTTGTTTGTTTGTTTTGTTTGTTTGTTTGTTTGTTTTTGGTATGAGTTAAATTAGTCAGTGATTTATTTAAATTGCAGATTTCATACTTCCAATATAATCATATTCTGCGAATCATATCGTTTGATGCGAGGGTCTCGATTTGATGCGTCTGAGCGAGCAGGACTCAGAAAAGCTGTATGAGGTCCAGAGAGCTGTATGACCTTGACAGCACAGCTCGATCACAGCTGAATGCAGAATAAATCATCCTGTGATTCATACACCGGCCCCTCAAGTCACGCTAGCAGCGTTGTCATGGTTGTGGGTGTGTTTTTTATTTTATTTTTTTTTAAATGCCAAATTGGACTCGTTTTGAAGTAACCAATACACGCATGCCATGGTGAAAACGCAGACTTGGCTCTGGGCTAGTTTCAAGTCTTTTTGTGCGGTTTGTGAGATGTAGTTGGGGTGGAAATGTTTTTCTGTTAACCCTGCAAACCAGCGCACATTAGCTCTCTTGTCCAACAGTTACAGCGCCCTCCACTAATATGGGCACCCTTGGTAAATATGAACAAAGGAGGCTGTGAAAAATCCTTTATTGTTTAACATTTTGATCTTTTGTTCGAATAATTCCCCTAAAAATATTCTGCTCTCATGGATATCAAATTACAAACACAAGACGGGTTTATAAAAATTAAAAAAAGCTTTCATAAATATAGGTGTGCAACAAATATTGGCACACTTTTAGTCAATACTTTGAGCTACCTCCCTTTCCCAAGAGAACAGCTCTGAGTCTTCTCCTATAACACTGATGAGGTTGGAGAATACATGGCGAGGGATCTGAGAGCGTTCCTCCGTACAGAATCTCTCCAGATCCTTCACATTTCAGGTCCACGCTGGTGGACTCTCCTCTTCAGTTCAACCCACAGGTTCTCTATGGGGTTCGGGTCAGGGGACTGGGATGGTCAGGGCAGGAACTTGATTTTGACCACGGCCCCTTTGAATCTTTCTGTCAGAGGCAGTCAGGTTTTCATTTAATATCTGTTGATATTTGATAGAGTCCATGATGCCGTGTATCCTAACAAAATGTCCAGGTCCTCTGGCAGAGAAACAGCCCCAAACATTAAAGATCCTCCTCCATATTTAACCGTGGGCATGAGGTACTTCTCCATACGGCTACCTCTCTGTGTGCTCCAAAACCACCTCTCTGTTTATGACCAAAAAGCTCTATTCTGGTTTCATCTGACCATAGAACCCGATCCCATTTGAAGTTCCAGTCGTGTCTGCACACTGAAGACGCTCGAGTTTGTTTTTGGATGAGAGTAGAGGCTTTTTTCTTTAAACCCTTCCAAACAGCTTGTGGTGATGTCGGTGACTTCGTATTGTAGTTTTGGAGACTTTCTGACCCCAAGACACAAATAACTTCTGCAGTTCTCCAGCTGTGATCCTTTTTGTCCACTCGAACCGTCCTCTTCACAGTGCGTTGCGACGATATAGACACGCGTCCAATTCCACGTCGATTCATAACATCTCCAGTGGACTGGAACTTCTTAATTATCGCCCTGATGGTGGAAATGGGCGTTTTCAATGCTTGTGCTAATTTCTTATAGCCACGCCCCATTGTGTGACGCTCAACAACCTTTTGCCGCACATCACAGCTATATTCCTCGCTCTTACCCATTGTTATGAGTGACTAAGGGAATTTGGCCTGTGTGTTACCTCATATTTATACCTTTATATTTATACTTGTATACAAATATAATTTTCTCATATGAATTCATAGGCGTGCCAATAATTGTTGCACACCTATATTTAACAATGTTGTTGGTTTTTTTTTGTTTGTTTGTTGATGAACCAGAATTGTGCTTGCAATTGTTTGATATCCGAGAACAGAGTATTTTTGTGACTTTATTTAACAAACGATCAAAAGGTTAAACATATATTTTTTTTCCCCCACACCCTTCTTTGCTCATATTTACCAAGTGTGCGAATATTAGTTGAGGGCACTGTAATGTTTAAATAGGCATGTACTTCTAAGGTTCTGAATGGATCATAAATAATTTCTGTACTTTTTATAATGTTTGAAGCCGTTGTTTGATCTTGTGCTTAGAATAAATGTACATTTTCAAACCCTGATTTATAGAGCACCATTTTAAACCGTGTCTTTCTGCCATTTGGCTGAATTGTGTTGTCTCAATGCATTCTGATCGTTCTATCTGACAAACGATGACAGCTCAAATATCTTGGAGCGTTCCTCAGTCCCTCCAGGATTTTCAAACAAACAGTGTTTGCGATGTTCGGAGGAGCTTGCGATTTTTCAAAATTTACCGCAGATTTGGGCCGAGACTTGTCATGTGACATCACAATGCACTTTCACCCAAAGCCGTCTTCGAATCACGTGTCGAACACGAGTACAGTTAAAACGGCTATCGTTTACCTACAAACTTCACTGCAAATGACCGTGCACAACAATATCATGCAATTTCGCCAATTCAAGTAGCTTTCCACAAAAAAATGCTCAAAAAATGTAAGAAAAACGCAACAAAATCGAGCATTTTTGGCTGCAACAATCTTAAAAAAAAAAGTAATAATAATCTGACTGATTTAATGTAAATTGAAACATCTTCACAAAGCCAGCTGGGTCTTAAAGATGCACTATATGGCCAAACATTGTGGACACTTGACCATCATACACATGCTTTTGTTTAGTTTTTTCGGCCAAGGCGGCCTGGAGCATCATCCCCAAGGTGTTCCATGGGGTTGAGGTCCGGGCTTTCTGCAGAACTCTCGAGTTCAAACTTGGCAACAAACCATGTGTTCATGGAGCTCTCTTTGCACACAGGGGCGTTGTCTGTCTGTCTTCCTGGAACAGGTTTGTGCCCTTTTATTTCCAGTAAAGGGAAACTGTAATGCTACAGCACACAAAGACATCTTCTACAATGATGTGCTTCTACCTCTGTGGCAACAGTTCTGGAGAAGAACTCCATATGGGTGTGATTGCCAGGTGTCCACATACATCTAGTGTATGCCTTTCCTGTACACCCATAAACGCACCTTGATTGAAACTGTTCCAATAGTTTCATTGTATTGTAATGACTACTGTTTTCTGTGGAATACCTTTAACGCATTATATTGTCACGTGTGCAGTTTCAGGGAAAGCTTAATGTAGTTGTTGGGAAAGGAAAAATTTTCCTATTGACTCTTGAGTTTTGGCAGAGCATTGATTAAACATTGACTTTATTACTCATGTTCTCTACTGTAATGTGAATTGATTGGTTCTGTGGTGTGGCCCGCTGTTGCGTTCGGTCAAAAAGGCTGGATTGGGGACTTGTCGGAGGATGTGTTCCTCTCTGCTTGTCTGCACTCGCTGTGAGGCTGAAACTGGGAATGAATACAGCTGCAGTTACTGCGCTCTAGTAGACCGTGTGTGTGTGTGTGTGTGTGTGTGTGTGTGTGTGTACATTTTAACGTACTTTTTTTGTTGTTTGTTTTTTTAAAAACAGATGCCAGTAATCAAATATACACAAGTACACAAACCTAAAGACAGAAAAATACTCTATTTGTGCCATGATTTCCCGTCTTCATGCAAACACTGGGTGGAATAGTATTGTCCAAGCCTCGGCTACTTTTCTGTCTTATAATTCCTTAAATAGCCGTCCTGGTGTAGAAAGATTTATCATGTTTTAAAGACTTGATCTGGCTTTTTTTTTTTTCTTCTTTTTTTTTTTAAAAAGCTAATTGTGGTTAAGGTTTTTTGTTTGTTTTTGTATTATTGCATGTGTAGGAGTACATACCCATCCATTTGGGCGCTAAATTTATCCTTTCTTTGTCAAGGTCTTTTTGAGCGCTCTAGTAAGATATGTGAGAGTGAATGCAGGTCACTTTATCTTCACGTCTGCGTTTTTTGGCCTTCATCTTATTTCTTATTTCTTCAGGGTTACTTTACTGGAGTGTTTTGTACAATTCTCTTACCAGGCTTTGTTTTCTACAAAGAAATGGAATTCCAAGGAAAAAAAATCGACAGTCACGCAAACTCGTGTTCAAAAAAGGACCCTTTTTTTAAAATTAATATTATTATTTATTATTTTTTATTATTATTATTATTTTTTTATTTATTTTTTTAACCTTGTTAACTGAAGTGGAACTATAATAAAATGTCTATTTCACCATCAAAGTTCATGTGCTCATTTTCTCTCTTGAGCACGAAAAAGGACCAATTAACTTTTGGTGCATCTGCTATTACACCTTCCTGTTCATATTTATGTATGTTTTAGTTAATTGTGACCCTGAGAACACATCAGATTTTTTAAATTCAACAAATGGGTGCATTCACTCTTAGTATTCATTTATTTTATTTATTTTTTATTTATTTATTTATTTTTTAAAACCCATACTTGATTATACACACCTGATCCCAAAATATGTGAAGTGGATTTGTGCATCTTTACAGTTCCCCATACGTGTCTTTGTCTCAGTTGAAATATTTATTTTCTGTCTCAGCTACTTAATATGACCCATGAACAGTACATCTGTTGCTAAATAGCGAACAGAATACAAGGGTTAAACGCCCTAGACAGCAACTCTACAACGCATGAAATGTGCTCAAACAGCTTTTGTCCTTTTTTTGAATGCTTAAAATCAATTGGTCATGGACGTGGCAGAATAATCTGCTTTTGTTCTTGTTGGACCTGCAGGCTTCAGAGCGTTCTGCTGAATGCTACTCAACTTCGTCCTCATAGCTGTGGTATGGGCAGGACGGCGTGCTTCCAGTACATGATCCACTAAAGCTTTGGATGGTTGGACTGGCCAGAGAAATCTCTGAAGTTTATCTATGCAACTCGAATATGCAGTCATAGGATCCATACAGAGATCTTTATATAACAGGGGTGCCAAACTCCAAATTCTGCTCAGGCCACATCTGCAATTTTTTTATTTTTTTTTGTGAGACCTGAAGTTTTATACATTTTAAAAATTAAGTACAGTTAATAATTAAATAAAGTAACTTCGTGTAGGTGTTTTGCATGATTGTCCAGCAGACTTGCTGGAATTTTTGACCACTCCTCCATGCAATATTCTTGCAGTTGTAAGATGTTTGAGGGTTTTCTTGCATGTACTAACTGTTGAAAATCCTCCCACAACATTTCAATGGGATTCAAATCCGGGCTTGGACTCGGCCGTTCCGTAACCCTCCATTTCTTCTTTCTGAGACGTCCCTTGGTGGATTTGCTAGTGGGCTTAGGATCATTATCCTGTTGAAAGGATCACTTTTGGTTCAGCTTCAACTATCAGACAGATGGCCTCACGTTATCTTCATGTGCTCTTTGATATGATGCAGAATTCATAGATGAATCAAATACATACTGTCCAGTCCCTGAGGAAGCGAAGCAACCCTAAACCTAACATTTCCACCACCGTGCTTCACAGTTGGTGTGAGGGGCTTCTCCTGAAAAGCTGTCTTTGGTCTATGACAGACATGTCTACTGGTGGTGGTTGTGTGGTGGTGGTGTTTTGGTTTTTTTAGTCTGCTGTTCCTGTGGCCAAACATGTCTGTCTTTGATTAATCTGTCCAGAGCACATTATTCCAAAAGGCCTGGTTGTTATCTATATGCTCATTGGCAAACTGTAGTCTTGCGAAGGCTTTTTCCTGGCACGCCACCCATGCAGGTCAAATTTGTGCAATCTCTTTCCGATTGTAGAAGCGTGCACTTTGACACCAACAGCTGCAAGACTCACTAGCAGATCCTGTGGTGAGATTTTGGGGTTATTGGAGATTTCTTTTTGCTTCAGACGCTCTGCTCTTGGGCTGAATTTGCGGGGACGGACAGTCCTGCACAAACTGGCTGTCGTTTGAAATCCGTGCCACTTGTAGATGATTTTCCTTACAGTGGAATGATGTATTTCAAATAATTCTGAGATCTTTTTAAATCCTTCGCCAGACTCATGGGCATCCACAACCTTCTTTCTGAAGGTCTTACCGAACTCTTCATATCTTGGCATGATGACTCCACACACCTCAATAACAAAGGGAACACCAGACACTAGATATGAGAGGGGTATAAATAAGACCGGTTCCACCTGCACTCCCTCAGCAGGTTCTAATCACTGGAACCCCATCTTCAACACCTGAGAATAATTTTATGGATTTGATGGAGTGATTAAAAGTAGGGGTGTACTTACTTTTTCCATGTTGTTCATTTAAATTGTGAAAATTACTGCAAAATGTAAATTTTATGTCATTTGATGGAGTGTATCACCTTTATTAATAGGCACCATTTCAAAGACCTTTTAATAACACCCTTTATTTATTGGGATTTTTATTTTTAAACTTTGTCACTTGTCTGTATGGCCAGGATATAACAATGTGTTTAGGGTTAGCTTGAAATAATGATTCTTTCTCCATCAATGACTTCAGACCACTATGCTCCATCATTCAGCAGTCTCTCTGTCCTGAGTAGATTTAAGCTTTATGGTTATACTAACACTGAATTTTATTAATTTTTTTTATTTTCTTTTTTAGATGAACGGCTCCTACTGAATTTCCCGCTCATCGAGCCTATAAAATAAACCCGGCAGGTGGTTTTGACTGGGCCTTTATTGAATGCCCAGCATTTGGTTGAGCTCCCAGAAGGACATGGTTTGCGGTTACATGAACTCGGTATGGGTATGTCGGCATGGAGAAGTCCGTCCCTTCCATTACAGTGATGCATGTGAACCTGCTAAAGGAGACCGCCTCAATGCCCTCCCTCCTTCCAGTCTAGAAGTTTGCTGCAGTCGCTGTGCTGAGGCTGTTTGCACTGGTAATATTTCACTGATGACTGCATGTGATTGAACCGAAAAGCAGAAAGGTACCTTGTTAACTTAAGTGCCTTCAGATGTCTATTCACTTCTAGCAGTGTTAACCCCCCCCCCACCACCACCACCACCACCACCACCACCTTTCTACACTTATGTTCGACGTCCAGAAGAATGATTTTCTGTCATCAGCAACACTTCCTTATTATTCTTATTTCACACAGTCGGGTTACTGCCTCGGTGAACTACCTACGCGAGCTGCTTTCTTTCTGAATGTGAATAGACAGGTTCCCTTGATTGGACCGTGGCCAAATGATGTTTAATTAAAATCATTATTCTATAAATATTTAAATGAACTCATTTTTAAGTTCTCTCTCTTGCACAGTATTACCGAATAATGATTTCACATGTAGACAGTCGGGATTTATTTTTTATTTTTTTTTGTAATACCCTGTCCTACTTCAGCTTTTCTTTTCTTTTCTTTTCTTTGTTTTTTAATCCACCCTTGTTTAATTGATTGCACTGTATCTGATTCCGTAGAACCTCCTTTTGTTTGCTTTGGAATATTGTTTTATTACATCTTTTAGTCTTTTATAGGCCGTACATGACACTAAATGTATAGGGGGGGGGGGTTAGAAACCTGCTTGCTCTAGGTACAAATGATAATGGGAAAGGAAAAACTAGTGTGATTTTGAGCATGTGGGGTGAGTGATTTTTTGAAAAAAAAAAAAATTAAATACAGAAATAAACGCACTAAGTTTGTTAAAGGTGCTGAACGTTTCCGTGCCGCCCCGAAGCAGTGTAAATGTATCTGTATTCGAGTTCAAAGTTGTTTTTTCCAAATACACCGTGTATTGTTATCCTCAGTCTTGCTCTTTTGATATTTTTACTCTACACTGTAGATTTCTGTAAGAGTTATTAATGTCTTGAATGCGCAATATAGAGAGGAACCCAGCTGGTGTCCAAAACATTTATTTCTGTAATTACTCTACACACTTGCTGTCCAAATGTGAAGGTCATTTTTGCGCTGTATGGAAGCATTTAGAATATACTTTTAGATTAATATAAGGCAAATAAATAAATAACCTTTTCCTCTCATATTTTGCCCTTCTAGTCATTGGTAAATGGTCTGCACTGATCTAGCGCTTTCATCCAAAGCACTTTACACTGGTTCTCCTTCACTCTCACATCACTGGGGTTCAGGTTCCACTTCGAGAGGTGGAGTCATGTGGGCCTGGAATCGAACCACCAACCCTACGCTTAGTGGACGACCCGCTCTACCACCTGAACCACAGCTGCTGCCGCCCCCCCCACCCTGATTATTATTTCAATATGTATATTGTAAGCAATGATATTAAACAGATAAGTTGCTTATGAAGAACAGCTCAGCCTGGCGGTGGAATCAACACCGCTATGCAAAATAAAAGTAAGAAATGTGTTTTCAGAAGATCTTAAGAACAGGTGTCTGCAAGATGAAATGAAAAGAGACGAGCCAGTGCTTGTGCAATTCATATTTCTGCACACACTGTGTGACGAGACCGAAACGTGCATATTTACTGTTTGAAAAGCAGTACGGATCAGATAAGGGAGGGGACACTCAACAGGTGTCTAGTGGACCAGTCGAGTCACATTTTCCACCACTCGCTCCAAAAGAACACGCTCCGTTGTGAAGAAAGCCCAGAGCGCTGACCTTGATTAAAACCAAAATGGGCCTTGTTGCTCTGCCCGTCTCCGTGCCACACTTTAACCCTGTAATGAAAAGCATATCATATCAGGACATTTGTCCCCAGTCCCTGCTATTGTTTTATTCTTAATCTATTCATTAATGAAAGCTGGAGTATAATCGAATAACGTGTTCAGTTTGAACGGCCGTAGGGGCTGGACAACCGCGGGCTCAGCTCCCCTGTGACGTTTGTGCTGAGGTTAAAAAAAAAAAAAAAAAAAAGCAATCGATCATTCACGGCCTTCATTGTGTTTGTGCGAGTGGGATTAGCAGAGGTGAGAAGCCACTGTGAACTCGGGACACCTGGACGGAATTAATTCAGCTTTTTGTGAATAGGAGCTGGCATCAAAAAGGGGATCAAAATCTTGAACAAAACAACATTAGCACGGAATGGAGTGTTTCACAGCATGTGGAAAACATAGGACATGTGGCCTGTGTGCTTTCACACCAACACTGTCCTCCGATAACCTCACCACTGTGAAGGAAAACCAGAGTTTAAAGAGAGAAAACCTGGCAATTTCCGACCCTGCTGTAAATACGGAGGAGCCTGTGGACCTTATCATTCAAAAATACTCTACTCTGAATGTTAAGCAAAATTAGACCTGCATCTTCTGGTGCAGAGGAGCAGAGATCAGACGGGTACCAAAAACAGCTGCATGCTCATTTAATGTGTAATCTTAATTGTTTTTACTCATTATTTCATTCTCAGAATAAATTAGCCTAGTTCTGATTAAAGTCAGTTTTGGTGACATTCCCAGTATAACGAGTGTGGCGTTTGTTACGCTGGAGGACGGAGGACGGAGGACTCTCAATAAAGATGGACATTAGACTGACGGGGGGGAAACGGATAAACAAAGCATTTGCCAAAGCCATATAGTGAAGGAGTGGTAGATTAGTTTTCATTTCCAGCAACTATCATTCCTTTTTAAATTAAATCAGCTCCTGAAGGAATTAGAGTCATTGTTCTCAAAGTGGGTTGAGCGACCACCGGTGGTCTGAAGTACAGCCCAGGGATCGGTGGTTTTCAAATTTTGTTACAGAAGTGGAACCACAACCCACATTATCAAGTCGTGATGCCTATAAATGATGTCAACTGGGATCCCATGGCAGTTTTAATAAAATGGGTTATCTGGGAAGAAACTCAGAAATAAGGATTTAAAAATAAATAAGTATTCTTGTACAGTCCCTTCTGAAAGTATCGGAACAGCAAGGCCAATTCGATTGTTTTTGCTACACACTGAAGACGTTTGGGTTTGGGATCAAAAGATGAATTTCACACGTGTTAAACAATTTAAAACGTAACATGGCACCTTTTGTTTGAACCCACCCGTGTGTTTTTTCAAGTGATCAAAAAAATATCGGCACGCGTGACTGATATGTGTTTCTTGCCGCCCGAGTGTGTCCCGTTGAATTGCTTTAATAGCTCTGAATGTCTCTAACTCTTGGTTCGAGCCTTAGGTTTTGCCTGTAAAGACTGCTAAGAAAAAGGATAAACCAACATGAAGACCAGGGAGCGGTCTACGGGAGAAATGCAAGCCATCTTGAAGTTAAGAAACGAAGGAAAATCTATCAGAGCCAGTGCACAAACATTGGGCGTATCCAATACAACAATTTGGAATGTCGTGAAAAGGAAAGAAACCACTGGTGTGCTAACAACCAGACACTGAACAGGTCGGATAAGGACACGAACATCGTCAGAGCTGTGAAGAAAAACCCAAAAACAACAGTTAGTGACATCAACAGCCTTCGCAGGGTGGGGGTGAAGGTACCACAAGCCAGTGGACGGTCCTAGACTGGCCTAATCAATTACCATAAATCTCTGCTTGTGTGTTAAAATGTTTAAAGGGGCCCCTGACTACAAAATAGATTAGCCTGTTTAGTAGCTCAGAATGAGCACATTTCATAACATTTCCAACCACTGCAATGAGCTAAATGAACCAAAATGCAGATCAGATTTAATGGTGGCAGGTTTACGTGCCCCATGTTAGAATATTTGCCCTAAGTAACTGTAGGAAAACAATTAAGTATATACGCATTACATATACTGTTGTAAGTACGTTGTATGCAGTAGCATGGCAAACCTGTACAAGTGTCTTGGGCACTAACATAACAATTGTATGAAACAATTCATTCTGCTCCTAGAGCTCTGAAAATCTGATCCCAATTAAAGGAACACGAAATGTAAATATTTAGACCAGTTTAACTTGGAACATTGTTAGGAAATTTTTTATGGAGTCCTAAAAACAGAGTTTAGGGAAAGGATTATGGCATCTACAGCGTTGCAGTAGTTTTAAGACGGAGGACAAGACAACATTTGAATTTAAGCGAAATGAATGACCAGTGCAGTGAATAAAATCAGAACGGAGTGAGTTCAGGCCATGAGCACGTGCTAGCAGGAAACTTATTTAAATAGGAGAAGGGAAGGGTACACGGAGTGGATTCGATGTCATCACTTCGCCAGAAACATCTGAGAGCGGGTTCAAGGCTAAAATGCTTTTAATCGGACAAAGCTTAACGTACCAAAGTATCTAATGGATTTGAAGTGCTGCCTGAGACCAAAAACAAGTCTCAGCTTATACTGGTTTCAAAGGATTTCAAAGAGGAACCCAGTGGTGAGTGTGAATTAAACTAAAGCTCTTAGAAGAAATCCACTGGTGGTTCAGAAACAGATTAATGATTGTCCTTAATACATCTCAGAATTCACTATAATGGTTCCTGTCATAATATAATGCTACCCATGTCCTACAGCATGCATCGTCCCTGCATTTGGTCCTAACACTAAATGGTTCTGATCAGAACGTCGTGGGTTCAAGCTCCAGCACCGCCAAGGCCCTTGATCCGCCGTGTCATGGCTGACCCTGCTCACTTCCTAACAAGCTGGGATATGCAAAGAAAAGAATTTCACTGTGCTGTAATGTATAGGAAACACATCAAGGCTTCTTCTTCTACAAAGAGAACCATGCCCCCTGAAGTGAACACAGCTTTGCTCCCAGAATGCTGCAAAGAGCAACACTTAGTAAACATCGTTATTTGCTTTGCCTAATCTTTTAACATCAGACATTTTAACACCAGACCAAGCATTCCATGGTGCATGGTGTTAAGAGAAAAGGTTAAATTTCCACAATACAACACATGGAGGAAAGTTGCTCAAAAGACTAGCACTGATACACCGGTAATGTCTAAAACAAAAAATCCTGACCTATAATGATGAACAGTATTTGCTTTGTTACCATAACGACTTCAGAGAGAACCAGGACATTTCTGAAGCTCTGTATGTGAAAACTACCTGTAAAAAAATGTTCACACCCTTCATTAGGCGACATTTAGACTAACCGAATTCTCAGACTAATTGTAAGAACGGAATGGTAATTTGATTACAGGTTGCACTAGGACCATATATCATATATGTGGGGCAGTGGTGGATTGGCGGTTAAGGCTCGGGGTTACTGATGAGAAGGTCGTGGGTTCAAGCCCCAGCATTGCCAATCTGCCACTGCTGGGCCCTTGAGCAAGGTCCTTAACTGCAGGGGCAGTTATGATACAGCGCCCCCTGGAGCAGAGCCCCCTGCGCTCTGACCCCAACTTCCTGACATGCTGAGGTATGTGAAGGAAAGACTTTCACTGTGCTGTAATGTACATGTGACCAATAAAGACTCATTATCATCATCATCATCATCATCATCTAATGGAAACTGCATGCGAGAGTCCAAACATGCATACCACATTAGCAGTTAGCTAAAGTTAGCAGGAATGTAAAAAGGAGAGCCGTTTCACCCACGTTCCACCATGGTATTAAGGGTAAATTCCCAAAATACAGGCTCACAGACTACCTGTAACGATGTACACACCCTTCACTGGTGACATCTAGACTGAATTTTCAGACTAATTGTAAGAACGGAATGGTAATTTGATGACAGGCTTCACAAGGACAGTGTGTTTTTTTTTTTTGGTTTTTTTTACATGTCCTGGAAATGTTTGCGTCATTCTAATAATGTACCAAACTGTACGAGGGGGCCATGTGTCTTTCAACAGAAATCTGTAGCAGTTTGAAGACCGAGTACAATACAAGAGAACCTTCTTCTCCTGGAAGACATTCATTATCTCCCAGATTTATACACCTGCTGCAAAATGACTTGCACTTCAGATGCTGTCTATTGTATTATTATTATTGTTATTATTATTGTCCTGTGAAAGTAATGATGGAAAGACTAGAAAGAATGTATTGCTGAGGGGAAACTGTAGAGCCCTTGAGTGTATAATCATTATCGAGGAATGTAGGTGCATTTATATCTACAAAAAGTGGACTATTTGCTCACTTCAGCACACCTGGGTAAGCAAGGACAGATTCTCACTTCATTTGATTAAACCTGAACAGATTATACTTCCTGTGACGGAAGATGGGGGACTATATCTCTCAGGTTTATTGTGCTCTAGGAGCCACTGTCCAGTGGGGGGCAGGAAAGAGATCAGGCTTCTTCCTGTTCCAAGAATAAAACTCATTTTCCACAACCAACAAAAGTCACAGTTCTGCTTTGAACGGTTTATCGGACTAGATCAGTTCTCTCTCCCCCTCTCCATGAAGTAAATAAAAAGTTGTTTTTCCTTAAAGTTTGATCTTGATCACAAACAGTGTGTGTGTGTATAAATAATTACACAGTGCCTTCCACTCATTGGCACCCTTGGTAAATATGAACAAAGGCGGCTGTGAAAAATTGTTTTTATTGTTTAACATTTTGATCTTTTGTTTATTTAAAAAAATAAAAAATAATTTTTTTTTAAAAATTTTAAAAAAAATACTCTGCTCCCATGGATACCAAACAATTGCAAACACAACAGGTTTATCAAAAAAATATATCTTTGTTACATATGTGTGCAACAGTTATTGGCACCCCAATTAATTCAGATGAGAAAAATATATTTGAAGTATATTCCCACTGATATTTATGAAATAATAATAAAAATGAGTACACCTGGGTGACTAGGAACAGGAAATTGTTCAACCATGACTTCCTGTTTCACAGGGGTATAAATATGAGGTAACACACAGGCCAAATTCCTTCATTCATCCATCATAATGGGTAAGAGCAAGGAATATAGCTGTGATGTGCGGCAAAAGGTTGTTGAGATTCACACAATGGGGCGTGGCTATAAGAAAATAGCACAAGCATTGAAAATGTCCATTTCCACTATCAGGGCAATAATTAAGAAGTTGTTTCAAGGGTTTCAGGAAAAAAGCCTCTACTCTCATCCAAAAACAAACTCGAGCGTCTTCAGTGTGCCGACACTACTGGAACTTCAAATGGGATCGGGTTCTACGGTCAGATGAAACCAGAATAGAGCGTTTTGGTAATAAACACAGAGGTGGTTTTGGAGCACACAGAGAGGTAGCCGTATGGAAAAGTCCCTCATGCCCACGGTTAAATATGGAGGAGGATCTTTAATGTTTTGGGCTGTTTTTCTCCCAGAGGACCTGGACATTTTGTTAGGATACATGGCATCATGGACTCCATCAAATATCAACAGATATTAAATGAAAATCTGACTGCCTCTGACAGAAAGATTCAAATGGGCCGTGGTCGGATCTTCCAGCAGGACGATGATCCAAAACATCATCAAAATCAACACAGAAATGTTTTACTGACCACAAAATCAAGCTCCTGCCCTGACCATCCCAGTCCCCTGACCCGAACCCCATAGAGAACCTGTGGGGTGAACTGAAGAGGAGAGTCCACCAGCGTGGACCTGAAATGTGAAGGATCTGGAGAGATTCTGTATGGAGGAACGCTCTCAGATCCCTCACCATGTATTCTCCAACCTCATCAGTGTTATAGGAGAAGACTCCGAGCTGTTCTCTTGGCAAAGGGACGTAGCAAAAAGGTGACCATAATTGTTGCACAGCTATATTTAACAAAGTTTTTTTTTTGATAAAATGTGTTTGCAATTGTTTAATATCCATATTATTATTATCCGAATATTTTTGTGAATGTTTTTTAACAATAAAGACAATTTCACAGCTTTCTTTGATCTATATCTAATGGAAACTGCATGTGAAAGTCCAAATGTGCATAACACATGAGAGCCATCAAAAAGGTAAGAGAGCAGAGTACAGCAACACTAAAGAAAAAACACTCAAGTTAGCAGGAATGTAAAAGGAAACCATCAAACACCCCCAACCATGTCATATTCAACCCCCAGTCCCAACGCGGATTCAGTACAATACCTAATAAGTCAGAACTGTGTATTGTTGGAGGTGATATGTCGGCAGAAACAGAAAAGTTCTGGGAAGTAAAGTGAGCGAGTAAAACTGCATGAAATATACATATTTTTCGGAGAGACAACACACCATGACAGGAAATACTTCAAATGATATCTAATCTATGGCCCGACACCCACCCACCCAAGCAAACCTCTCGGTTTCAGCCACAGGAACATCTGCCACTCTTGATCCACCCATCACCTGTTTCTCAGGACCTTGAACTCCGATAAATTGCACCTCTTCAGAGATGTTGATGCAGCCAGTTACTGTTTGAGCAGCTTGTCTATTTCCTGGAAAGGAAGGACAGTTTGTTTAAGCTGTTGGGTTTCTCAGACTATTAAAGTACAGGGCTTAGGTTGGCTTCCCTCTATGCCTGCTACTCTGTAAAAACCTCACATCAGACTCCAAAGTCCTGTAATTTAAGAATCGCACTGCAGGCTATGTTCACCATCTTATGGGATCATTTCAGAGTGTGGCGTATAACTAAAACCATGACCTGCCTTTCCTGTGACTTTATTGGGCACAAACTCTTCCCTCATTTGTCCTCACTCTGACATCTTGGACATTGAATCAATTTGGGATGAGAAACCTTTCAGCATTTGGCTACACTAAGCATAGACATGGCACATAATTGAACATGTCTGCAGCTGGAGGAACGACATACTGAAGTTTTAGATTAGTTTTCTGCCTTTGATCACACTTGCATCTACAGGCCAAATGGTGCTAATTCCTTTTACAGCTAGCTTATTTCCTGCAAATGATGTGATAAACATGACAGCATTTCTCCAATCTTTCTTCGCTGCAAGGAAACACAAAAGCTGTTGATTTAAATACTTTTTGGTTCATTTATTTTAAAAACAAACAAACAAACAAACAAATCATCCTTTCTTTCTGAGAATTCCACATATTTTTCCCCCACATTGTCTGCATTATTTACTCCTTAAGAAACGTTAAAGGATGTGTTAAAGGAAGGGTTTAGGGCTATAATGCATTTTTTTTTGGTACTAGCCAGTGTCTTCTAGTTGCATTTTGTTTTCTTGTCACTGAGAATCATGAGCGTGACCACCAAAACATGATGGGTCTTTGTGTTATGTCCTACAGCTAAAGCCAGTCAGCAGTAATGTTTCATTTATAGTTATTTACAGACTATTTACAGTGAAATATAGCTGTTGTTTGTTCGTAAATCGTCCCATCATCAGATCAGTTGGAACCTTAATACAGTATGAACTCTAGAACAGACGAAGAATCGAAAGGGATTAGTGAAGACGGAGAAAGAAGAGACAGAAAGCCGGAGCTGACCGGAGGCAGAAGCAGAAACAGAGCAGAGAGGATGGAAATTGGTGGTGTCTGTGCAGCAAATGTCCTCCCATGCCAACCAAAATTGAATGTGTCTTGCAACTATTGGCAATTTAGAGTGCCACTTATCTAGCTTTAAAACAAAGTTCACAATTTCAGGTTCCTTGTAAAGGACGCCAAAGGAAAAAGTCTCAGACTGTACTTCTTCCATTCAAGTTTGCAGTAAGGACACAGCGCCGCTAATCAGTTTACACAATGATTTACCCAAATCCGTGCTAATTTTTCATGCTAAACTGCATTCGTAATGGGGTTCAGCTGGAGTAGACGCAAACAGGCCTGATTACTGTAAACCCTGTTCAACCAAATCTACACTTACAAAGAACTTTTCCAAACAGCATAAATTTGGTTAAAAAGGTCTTACAGAGTAATACACTATGCCAAAGATGAAAGAAATTTCAGGAACAATGAGAAAATTGTGATTTATATACACATCAGTCTGGGAAGTCTTACAAAACTGTTTTCAAAGGCTCTGGGACTCTGAAGGACCACAGTGAGAGCCGTTATCTCCAAATGGAGAAACTTGGCACAGCAGTGAACCTTCCCAGAAGTGGCCGACCTTCCAAAATCCCTCCAAGACTCATACAGCAACTCACAAAAGAGACAAGAACAACATCGCAGGCCCTACAGGCCTCTTTGCATCAATAAGGGTCAGTGTTCATGACTCCACTATCAGAAAGACACCGGGTAAAAATGGCATCCATGGAAGAGTGGCGAGGTGAAAACCACTGATAACTCAGAAAATTAACGCTTGTCTGAATTTTACCAAAAAGCACCTTGATGATCCTCAAACCTTTTGGGAGAATGTTCTGTGGATCGATGAGCTGAAAGTGGAACTGTTTGGAAGACAGGAGTCCCGTTACATCTGGCGTAAACCAAACACAGAATTCCACAAAAAGAACATCATACCTTCAGTCAAGCATGGTGGAGGAAGTGTGATGGTGTGGGGATGCTTTGCTGCTTCAGGGCCTGGGCAACTTACAGTAATTAAAGGAAACACAAATTCTGCTCTCTACCAGAAAATCCTAAAGGAGAATGTCCGGTCTTCAGTCCGTAAACTGAAACTCAAGCGCAACTGGATTATGCAGCAAGACAACGATCCAAAGCACAGGAGTAAGTCCTAATCTTAGAAGTAAGTGAAAGACTGATCTCCAGTTATCAGAAGCAGTTATTGCTGCTAAAGGCGGCACAACCAGATTTTAAGTTTAAGGGGGCAGTTAGTTTTTCCACATAGGTGATAGATATTAGATAACCCTTTTTTTTTGTATTGTGTGTTTACTCGGGTTGCCTGCTATTCAGTATGAGAACAGAAGAAATCGGATCAAAATCAAATGCTTTTTCACAGCACTGTATAGTTTTAGAGGCCAGGTCGTGGTGCGGGGTTTAACACTAAGCTATAAGCACGTTTGCCTCGCGAAAATGACCTTTCAATGTTTTCAACTGATAATCAATTAACTCAACAACTTTCCAAAATCTCCCATCAGCACAAGACCGTGTTCCACGTCGTAACACAAAACTGAAGGAGGGTTACTTTTAATCCGAATCGCTAAAACAGTGACTAGCGTTTTAATTCTCACGCTTCCAAATGTGTGTGATGTTATCAGAGTTCGGCTGGTGTTCCTGGGGTCTCTGGCCCTGGACCTGGGCACCGCTTCTCATGATCACTGAAAGCACTACTTAACAAGCACTCTTAAAGGGGTCAGCTAGAAATAAATAATCCAATAGGAGGGTTATGGCTTGCAGGATTGGCCATGTGCGCCAGCCGAGGATGTCCTGCATCCCCTTCTGATAGCAGACTTCAATCCCACGGTGCCTGGACATGCTCTGCTGTGTTCCCTCATTACAGCACTGCTGTTCCCGTCTCAAACACTTTGCTTCCCTCGAATACCGAACACATATTTCCACTCATTTCTGTATTCAGATCTTTCTGTGCATTTTTGTGCGTCCTTATTTACTCGCATACCCCCGTGCACGTCCTCACCGTCGGCATTTATCGCATCCTTTGTAGCTTTCGTCCATCATCTACCTTCAGTGTTCTTTTATCTCGTCTTCCCACGTTACTCGGTGTTACTGCGTCAAGGATACGAAAGCATACGGAGGGTATGACTCGTGCACGTTAACGCGAGTCGCACAAGCAGTCCGTCTAATAAAACGATGTCTTAAAATCGGTCATATCTGTCGTTGATGATGACGCGGATACGACGTGGATCGCTTGCGTTTCGAGGGGAATTGCTTCTAAAGTCGCCGTGTCGTTAAGAAATAAGTCATTAATACAGTAAATCACGTCAACGTTTGGGGAATTCTGCCGTCATGGAATACGTAACCGTAACAAACTCATTAACACGGGTCGTTTGTGGTAATCCTCGCGAATAACTAACGACAACGCTAAAACTATCAAATAACGTCTTCTCCACGGACCCCCCTGAGAAATCCGTGCTCCTTCATACCTTCAATATCTGCCGATGTTCACGTCTGCAGTACGAGTAGAGGACACATGAACGTTCTACAGCATGTAAACAAAAGGCAGAAAAGTGCACAGATGAGAGCAGCACATTGTACGGAGAGGGAGGATATTCAGTGGACGGTCTCTCTCCCCGTGTCTCTCTCTCACCTGCATTCTGCTGTGTAGTGTTTTCATTGTCTCTGCATATCTTTCAGCAATATTCCAGAAATAGGGCTTTGTTATCTGGTTATTTTGCTTGATTGTTCTTCTCTCGCTGGCTTAGATGTAGGTTTTGACCATCATGGCTTCCTGATTAAAAACACACACACGGCTTTTACACTGGTATGTAAGCATGTGGATTGTTTTGTAACTGGAGGCATTATGCAGAACCATCAGAGATCCATGCGAACTCACCCGATCAGTGGATATAGCGCATTTAAAAAAAAAAGAAAAAGAAAGAAAGTGAAAACATTGGTTTAAGCAGTCTAGGAATATTCAGACTAACTTCTAGCATCGTACAGAGTATATGTGATTACCACAGACAACAGCTATACCAGATGTATTGAGAAGAATGGAAACCCATTTACAAGGTCAATCAAAAAGTCTGTGAATGATTTCCACCAATAAGTATTTTAAAATAGGAAACTTGAATTCAAAATAGCAGAGGAGACACGCGAGAGGTCACGGTTTATGTAGTTTGACCCAACACAGTAAAACACAACTGGGTCTACTCACACTTTCCGGAGGGTTTGGCGTCGTCCGTGGAAACCGCGCCTGTGCTTTGTTTGAGCGAGCGGTGTCGGTTGTTTCGGTCATTAAAAATGGCAGCCAGATAAAGTAACAGCGAAACGTTTGGTCAGGTCGCAGATCCGGAACGCGTAATTAATGACGGGGAGCCGAGGCAGGTGGAGTAGCACACGCTCCCGAGGAGGAAATGAAACCTGTGGAGGCAAACAGATGGTGCAGCAGTCAGCATGTAAAGCAGAGAGGCTGCTGGGACAGCTGTGGATATTCACTCGGTCATAACCATGACCTTGTCATAACCAGTGGCTGTCTTAATGCGGTTTGAAAACGCGCAAGCCGACACCGACGCTACTCCGTGCGGTTCTGAAAACTCAACCTACACACCTGATCCCGGCGACACATCGTCACAGCACATTCCCTGAAGATTCCTTCATTAAAATGTTCCACAGACGTCTCCTTGCACTATAACTGATTTTCGGTTATACAGCAACCGCGTTTAAACGGTTTCTTAAGTATACGTGGAGCATCCGCAATAGAAGACCCCGTGTAAGGTGTTGCTATACAATAAGGTACTAGAGTTTTCTTGCAGCGGGCACTACAGTCAGAGCTGCTGTTATCCATGGATCTGGTCATCCATCTCGCATACTGCTTATCCTACACAGGGCTGTGGGGAGTCTGGAGCATATCGCAGCGAATTCAGGGCACAAGGCAGGGGACGCCCTGGATGGAGTTCCAACCCATTGCACACATTCAATCTGAACAATTTGGAACTGCCAATCAGCATGACTTTGGGAGGAAACCCCTGAAGCACAGGGAGAACATGCAAACTCCATGAACACAGGACGGAGGCGGGATTCGAACCCCAAATCTTAGAGGCGTGGGGCATACGTACTAATCTCTAAGCTTCACTGCCCCCCAGCTGCTGTTATGTAGGGAATAAAACATGACCACATGCTGTTATAGGAAGTTCATCCATGATGGGGTGGACTGACACGGCCTCGTTGCAAAAGATGTATGTATTATTAAATTCATACGTTTGTTTGGCTCATAACTAATGAATTAAATGGATTTAATACAAACCTTAACGGGGGGGGATATTAGGAAAATAGACAATACTATACACACACACACACACACACACACACACACACACGATTAACGGTTCAAACATTTGCCTAGTTTAACTGCTAAAAGGGATCCAGGCTACAAAAAGTTTCCGAAACATCGTATCGTGGAACAACATAGTGTGCTGTTTCTTAACCACTCTTCACTTATATTTTGGTACATTTGTAAGACTTGAACTAAATAAGAACGCTTTTTTTGTCGCTGTTGTGGTTGTTAACAAGAACCCAGAAAGCCCTGAATACTTGTCGACACTGGAGACTCCTTTAATAAAATGTTAAGCCTCTTGAACAAAGTGTCACATGATCAATTACATCATTTTCTTCTCTAAATAGGACTTCTTTTAAAAAAAAAAAAAAAAAAAAAAAAAAAAAAAAAAAAGTTATATGTGGAGCATCTGTTATCCAAGTCCCTGCGAATTACCCGCCAATATAGAAACAATAATGTATTAGAAGGAGCACACGGACTCGCCACACAGCCGGTACTACAGTCAGAGCCATGCTCTTACAGACCAATTAAAGCTGAGAATTAAACAGGTCTTCAGAAAGAAAGCATTTTAGACCCCTGGTTGAATTTAAAGAGGAACAGGGAAACCTCAGAATTGCGATCTGTTTACGCTGCAGATGTGGCATGGACACCATGTTTCTTTAAAAAAAAACAAAAAAACACGATGGAGTGTTCCTTTAACTAGACAGGGAGAAGAAACGATACCGTGGCCACAGTCAGAAAGTTCTTCGGAGATGGTGGGGAGTCGCCAGAGCCGCCTCAGAGCTAATAAAATGGAAATCCTGGTCAAAAAGTATTACAAAAAGCCGTTCGGTCTACCACAGAATGGAAATTTAGAGTAACATTACCGAGTAATGCTCCCAATCCCCAACAGAACCATGGGCCAATTTACTCAGTCCATTACAAACCTTCTCTTGTGCAGTTTTGATTTCTCAAAATACTCCAGAAAGAAGAAAAAGAGTTCAAGCTGGGCTGATTGACAGCAGACATCAAACTAGGGATTTTTTAAAAAACGCTTTGTCTTTGAAGTAATAAAACTGCGCATGTTTACACCATGTTCGAAATAAAAACAGCCTGCAGTTCAAATCCTAAGTAAAAACAGACGACTCCGATTCTAAGCATCAGCTTAAAGTAATCCTACAGCGTAGTAATCCTTCAACTTTATACAACCCAAAGCAACGTCGTCGGAACGCTTTAATCGCTCTCGAACAGGACTTCTAAACTCGTCAGGCTACAGCCGTACACGGGTAAGGATATTTTCTAAAGCGTACCAGCTCATTAAAATGTAAGCAAGTCTTTCCGCTTACATTCAGCACAGGACTGACGCTTGGCTCGACAGTACACCGAGTTACCAACCTGCTGACTCATAGCTCTGTACTGTGGCGTGGCAGTGGGAAATGAAGCAAGGCCACAGCAAAGCTCTGCTGGAGACTAGACACAATTCCCAAGTGTCCCGGAGAGGTACGCGCAGAAAGACAACGTTCCAGTAGCATTACATCTTATCCAAGAACTTGGAGCCAGTCACTACTATCACACACAACCCAGTTACCCAGACCAGTCTTCTCCATCACCACTGCAACTTGAAACGCTGGTCTGTGCAGAGTCGCACGTCCAGCAGCACTGCCACATCATTAACCAGGTTTACATCCCAAAAAAAAAAAACCACACACACACACACACACACACACACACACACACACACGGTTACGTTGGTACGAACTTCTCATTACGAAAACTTGAAAAGAAAAAGAAAAAAAAAAAAATTAAGAGAACAACCAAAAACGAACACGTTTTCACGTCTGGAAATAAGACACGCTTTACATCAATGTGGGGTTTAATACTTTATTATTTTTTTTACCCCCCCCCTCTTCATACACATTTTCCTGATGTTTAACTTCAAGGAAAATTAAAGTGAGGTAAAAGTGCTCAAATTAATTGACAAACATTTTAATAAACCTCAAAAAAAACCAAAAAAAAAAAACCCACCAAGGTGACAAGCATTTTTTCCAAAACAAAGAAAGAAAAAGAAATTAAAATAAAAAGTGAGACATTTCCACATCTTAAACTTTTCGACTCGATCGTTGGCACAGTCAGACATAACACAAAACAAACTGCATAATCCTACAACTCGCCACCTGGCTAAAGGACTTCCAAAAAAAAGCCTCTAGCATCAGAAAAACTTAAGACAACTGTCCAAACACAGAAGTCCTCCCCTAAGCACAGGAAACTGTTAAACAAAACAAAAACACAACATAAAATACAGATACAGATGCTTTCGGAGCCATAGTGCAGCAGTACAAGCAAAGCTCGAACGTCTTTGTTCACAGGAAAGAGAACGTTTAAATGGGGGAAATTCTGGAATTGCAGCAGAGAAAAAAAACAAAAAAGAAAACAAAACAAAAAAAACCCTCCATCTGAAAGAACAAAATACTTCTGCATTAGTATAAACACTATGCATGCATCCATTTCAAATACAACCCAACATACAACCAACCTACTATACTGAGACTTTAAACAGGTGCCCAGCCAAGCCCCATCATGCCATGCCTTATTGGGTGAAGTTCAACTAGACAAGATAAAACACGTACAACGGCTCGGCAGCTTAAAAACGTTCAAGCCGGGCAGATGAAGGAAAGCGCTGCATCTATAGATCACATCCACGGTCCAAAACCTATTACGCCGTTTGAATTTGGGTTTGCTTGCTCGATTTACGACCACGGACGTCGGAGAAATGAATACGTTAGGAAGCAGGCGATATCGAAATACATCCCAGTCGGTCACATTTCAAGCCAGAATACAATTTTGAATCAGTCACAAAAAAAAAAAAAAAACCCACACAAACACAGCAGCCCTTTGTCCAGGATCCATTCTCAGCCAACGTGTTCTTCAGAGCTTATACACTTACACAGCTACCAGATTTCAGAGTACAACAAGATCTCTTCTACGCAGTTATAAAAAAGTTGTGCACGCGCGTGAAGTATTTAGCAATATCTGGTCCGTGCCCAATTTTGCTCTGCTTGGTGACGTTAAAAAGGTGAGAGACGAAATCTATTCAGATCTCCATTACTGGAATGACTAGACATCTAGGATTAAGAAAAGCAGTGTGTAAGGATGGACCAGAGAGGACATCATTACATAAACTGACTCGTCACACGACGCCAAAATGTCTAGATCCATAATATACACGTACCATGCCTAGAAATGCCCCCCACTGACCTTCCAATAGCACCCTCAACCATACCCCACTGTAATAATCATATCCTGCTCACAAAAAAAAAAAAAAAGCCTAACTTCAAATGTGTCCTGACCTAGGGGTGTGACCAGAACTGTCAGAGGCTACGGTGACCCTTTCCATCCTCCCTCCAAAGTCTGTGTGTGACACAGATAAGAGGCTGAGCGTGGCTCTCCAGGTCATCTACTCTGTGTGTGTGCATACTTTGGGGTGGGGTGGGGTGGGGGTGGTGATTGCGGAAGCCGTGCACAGATGCAGAGTAAGCAGAAAGAAAGACTTCGTAAGAAAATATATAACAGCTGTTCAGACTCAAAAGACTTCCAGACAGATGAACACAAGAGTACGAGAAATTGACGTGCACCGGTATTCAAGTTAAGGACATGCAACATTAATCATACCGGAGTAAAAGCCTTAACCGGAGTCTACCTAGAGCTACTGTAAGGTTTCTGTGAATGGTGCCCTGCTCCAATGACCAGAAAAGGGTTCAGTGTGCATCTGTATGAAGGGCAAGAGCAGCAGAAGCACATGTAAGGTGTTCGTCACGACAGAAAACCCCGCCCACCTCCCACCAGCGTAAACACATTCTGCCCTGTGGCTCCTCGGATAATTTTAGAGCGGTGCGCCACCGGTCTGGAGTCCTGTTACACAGCAATGCAAAGCCTGCTAAGGATCACTATAGACTCGAGAGCACCGGACACCCAACACTTTATCCTTTTAAGGAAAAGGGACAACCTCCCACGTGTACACGTTCATTTAGTATCGAATTCCACACACAAGTCAGTCAAAAGACAAGCCTGTCGTCTGACCATCAGCCAACTCCGGCAGACGTTACGATATCCGTGTTAAAGCACTGAACGATGACTAGATCGCGTCCGTAACGTTACCCTGCACTGCCGTGTGTACGGAAAAGAAAAAAGTACAACTTGTATTTATCCTGGTTGGAAATCTGGAAAAAAAATTTAAAAAATAAATCCACACTAGCTAGAAATTCTCGAGTGAAGAAGTAGTTCACAACTTGCAGCTGGAGAGAGAGAGAGAGAGAGAGAGAGAGAGAGAGAGAGAGAGAGAGAGAGAGAGAGAGATCGTCTGAAGTTTGTACTGAAAATATATTTTTTTTGCATGCAAACGATGTTCGTGGCTGAAACACACCCCAAAACAAAGACAAATGCCATGTAAACTCTACTTTCAGCATCTGTGTCTAGAACAAACACGCAGCATCCTTTACCTCACCATAACCCTGCCTATGATTAGCTGAGGAACAGGGGAAAAAAAAAAAAGTTAAAAATTCAAGCTGAAAGCTCTTAAGGATATTAGCAGCTCACAGCAGTGTAAATAAAGAAAAAACAAAAAGAAATGAAAAGAAAAAAAAAAAAAAAAAGAAAGAAAGAAAAATAGAGGGGGAAAACCCCTCATCATTGCACACTGGAATTTTCTTTTCAAGCCTGTGCTTACATTTTCTGTCACCCAAAACTTTTTTTTTTCCAATTTATATATTTATATATAACAGACTTTTGTGTTTTTTTTTCCTCTCTACATTTTCTGTTTTATCACAAGAAGCATCAACACTGTCCACTGAGAAATCTTTTCCTCCCTTAAAGTCAGAAGTATTTAATACACTAGGGAGGGATAAGGCACAATAAGGATTTCAGTTTGCAAAACAATTCATTGCTCAGATTAGGGACACAAAGGCAACAAAAACAATCTGAGAAACAAATTTAAGGGAGCATGACACCCTCCGCCAACCTCCCAATATAGATAATCCAAGCTCTAAAAATATATATATTACTTTGGATCCAAAGGTCTTGACACACTGACATAAGAATTTAGCCGAGTCCACCCCAACCCCCCAAAAAAAAAGAAAAAAAAAAGAAAAAGGAACAAAAACAAACTAATAAAGATAGAATGCTCGTCCTTTTAAATATCCTTTATGCCCACACAGGAAAATACCACTCATGGCCAAACAGCTGCCCCCCCCCCCCCCTTCATTAATAAAGCATCATTGAGAGTTTTAGTTACATGGCAGCCATGTTGGAATGGACTGGTTACAAGAGGCCACATAGTAGTTACTGAAGTTCAGGTCTCGGACATAAGGTGCCGGCTGGTAATAACAGGTCACGTTAGAGGCATCTGGTATGACGTTCTGCTCGGCGAGCACCCGGAACGCTGTGAGAGAGATGAGGTTAAGCGTCTGCCTCCTCTCGTGTCCCATGAGGCAGACCGTGCTCTCGTTCACAACCCGTCGCAGAATCATGAGGTAGTCATACTTGCTTTTCTCCTCACCGACAAAATGACTCTGCAGGTAGGCCTCAAGTTTCCGCTGCTGCTCGCCGATGTCAGGAAAATCGATGAAGAACCGAGAGCACATGTAGCGCTCCAACGCTTTGAACGCCTCCTCGTCCGTGGGCCTGAAGTCTCTCACCAGGAGGTTACAATATTTCAGCAAACCGCCCCCACGGATCTCCTCTGGCCTTTTGGTGGCAATCACCTTGTTCCTGAGGTGGTCGAGAGCCACAGCAAAGTCACCATACATGCTCTCGCCCACCACACTAGGGTGGAAATGCTGAGACATGGGCTTTTCCGAGAGGTCGTAATAAGACAGCACGGAGTCCAAAACGATCTGGAAGGAGTCCACGCTAAACTCGAACTGCCTGCGGATCGAGTCCACGAACTTCAGCTCCACGTTGCGTCCGTTATTGTTGGACAGGGAGATAAGAGACCAGCGGTCCTGCTCCGTATACACTTTGACCAGTTTCTGCACATAGGCCTCCTTCAGGGTCATGTGTGTGATCTTCTCCTTGTTAACCCCTTCTGGCAGGAAGTCCAACAAAGTGCTCAGCACCACATCTTTGATGAGCTGGAACTCGGTCTCCCGGGGGAGATCGACTCTGAAGATGACATCCAGATCTTTGTAGCTCCAGCCAATGTCCTTCACCAGCACGTGGCTGGCCGTGGAGCCGTTCAAGCGAACGTCGTTGACTTTGATGCCGCTCTGCTCGAGCCGGACGCGCACCTTCTGGACGATTTCCTTCAGCCGCACCTCCAGGGTAGGGAAGTTGCCCCGGCCGTGGACCGGCACCGGCTCGCTCAGCACCTCGTTTAACCGGCTCACCTGATCCCAGGTAAGGACGCTGCACGACTCGCTCTTGCTGCTGTTTGACGCCTCGGACATGTTCGCCATCGTTAGGGGTCCTTCAGACAAACTGCAATGAAGGAAAAATTATTCATAGGTAAGCCTAAGAGAATACAAACATCACTACTACTAAAAAAAAATAAATATTTTTTTTAAAAATGGCATTGACTCATCAGGATTACATAACAGAAGAAGTGATAACATATCTAAAGAAATTATGATGGACAAAGCAGCTGTGTCATGCAGATAAAACTGTAAACTTTGGAACAGAGGAGTGCAGTGAGAAAAAGACCAGCTTCCCCCCACCCACATCAACTCCCACTGCTTCCAGAAAGGCCAAGCAGCTTCCATTAAACACACCACGACAAACTTTTCCAGAAAACCAGAACACCACGAATTAAAACCGACATTTAAAATAATAATTTTTAAAAAAAAAAGAAAAAAAAAAGAAAAAAAGGGAAAAAAAAGTTCAACCTGATATTAAACCCGTTTAGAAGCACGCGCTTGAGCAAACGTGCACGCGCAGGCTTTCCACCACCATTATCTCACACACGCAAAAATAGTTGGCCTTGTCGGATGTTCTAATAAAACCCAGAGAGAAGAAATTAAAATAAATAAATAAATAAAAAAGCACTGGTGAAGTTGTTAACCCGAGCTGGAGCTTCAGCTGAGCAGGGTCGGATTCAAGCAGGACCCCTGAGCGAGGGAGGGAGGGAGTGAGGGAGTTCACTTCCACAAAAAAATAATCTGACAGCAACATTGTAACACTTCAGCATCGCCATCAAAATGTCGGAGCGACACAAGCAACAAAGTAGCAGCACTTTTCTTTTGAACTCATCACGCGCAGACCGAATAAAACAAGATCTTTTTTTAGCCATGATAATGATAGATAATAATAATAATAATAAGCGCTCGCACTTTTTTTTTTTTTTTGCTGTTACACAATCAAGCCAAACGTGAAGGCGAAAACAAACCCGTGTGCGCGTGAAGGAAAAGGAAAGCACGAGACATACAATCAGACCTGCCGTTAACTCGGGATCCAGTCGAAGCGCTCACACGACGCGGAGGAGGAAACGCGGGGTCGTTAAGGAAAGTTTTGTTGCTCCATCCACAAACACACACACTCACACACACTCTTTCTTTCTTTCTTTCCTCGCTCGCGCTCTCTCTCTCGCTCTCTCACACACTCGCCAACTCAGTGTTCCGCATTCAATTCTGCTCTACTGACTCCACAGCGCTGCCTCGCCTTCTTATAGGCCGAACAGCCTGCTGGGTAAAAGTATATACCCCCCACTACACCCTCCGCCTCCCCCCCAAAAAAAATCCACCTTTCACGATGACGCACTATATTTCTCAAACTTAGCCTATTATCATTTAGGATTTTCTTTAAATAATAATGATGATGATTTGTTTGTACTGTGTTGTTGCGGAGATGTGGAGCATGATTACCATAGATGGTCGGAAGTCAAAGAGTGCAGCTCTCACGGCGCATGGATTTAAAAATACACGGGGATCCGTTCCCCGCATGCGATCTGCGAGCCTCTGATTGGCTGAGCAGGGTTTTGCGTTGCCCGGTAACCATCCGCCCAAGTCCTCGTCGTTTCAGCATGTGTTAGGTGCCTCGTGCTGAGCGAGGTGTCCTACACGGTTTATTCAGCAACTTCTTTGTCTCTAATCATGAAACACCAGTTTCTCCTCATACTTTTGTCATCAGAATACTTATAATGATATGTTTGTATAATGATATGTTTTTATGTTGGGCAGTGAAGCTAACTGTTCATAATTGTGTGGAGATATTAATTATATTTTAGCACACACAAATTTCACAGCTGGTTATTGTGCCTGCAGTTATAGGCAATGAAAAGATCTCATTCCTCTGCCTATTGAGGTGTTAACGCCTCACACATAGAACACACACACACACACACACACCCAGTATTCAGAGTAATGGTACAGTGTTGCCACCCTCACAGGTCAAGGGTCAGTGGTTCGAGTCTGAACTCGGGTTACGGTTAATCCTTTTCCACCGGAGCTGGAGCTCAATCTCGAACCAGGCTGTGCTTTTCCACACACACACACACACACACACACACACACACACCACCCTGAGCCGGTGCCCACTTCCTGGAGCCCTGAAACCTTGCTGGTCTCGAACAAGGGCACCAGTGACGTGAGCTTTCACTACAGACCGCCATTTTAAAAAGCTTTTTTTTGGAGGTGCGGTAAACATCAGAAACCAAGATTAAACATGTCGGTTCAACAGGGGTCAGCAGAAGAGTGTGGGTCTCTTCCACACTCTCCTTGCCATCTGGTCGACGAGAGAAGTCGAGTGTGGAGTTCCTGCGAATGTTTCTGCACATCCATGTGGGTTTCCTCTGGGTGCTTCTGCCTCCAATCATAAAGAGTCAGCTAAAAACAGCTGGATTAGGTATGCTAAATTGAATGAGTGTGTGAAGATATGTGTGAACACACCCACACTGGTATTCTACCCATGGTGTATTCTGGCCTCGGACCCGGCGTTCCCGAGATCCACCACGACCCTGACCCGGAGCGGTTACTGCAGGCGAACGAGTGAACGACCGCACCGTCAAAGCGAACACAAAAACAGACGTCCATCCTGTTATTTTATTCGTGAAGTTCAGACTTCCACACCTACTCTGAGAATCATTAGCGTCCGTCTCTTGCTGTGACTCACAGTTCCTCACATGGGCGTTAATCAAATTGGCTGTTCAGTGACACGTTCCAAACTTGACTTCGTTGCTTAACCTACATGTAGTTTGCGAAACATTCCAGATCCCGGCTGGATTATTATCTGATCTGTAACCAGTGAAGTTTCCACACTGGATTCGGTAATGAATTACGTGGTTATGAAGTGAAGAAATCTGTTTATAACCTATGCCTCCAACTTCCAGTGTATAAAACTAGTCAGCTGTTTAAACACAAGAACACGAAGCCTGACGATCCCCATCACCACAATTTCAACATCTATTAGCTTATGATCACTTAGAAATCCTCCTTCATTCATTCGTGCTTTTGAATATCATTAAGCAACTAGCCGTTTCCTGCGTCTTATCTGATCTTAGTGCGTCCTTGCAGCATCGCTCAAAAAAGAAGCAGCGAGAGAAACTCTGAAGAAAAGGAAAGAGGACGGTAATGATGTGCTGATGAGAAACCAAGTGAGGAATCCCCCTCGAACACATCTCTAGGTCTCTCTCTCCCTCTCTAATGTTCTGTTCCACTTCCTGTTACTAAAGGGTAACCCCACTGTTACACTTCACATATAGTCTGGCTGCAGGGACAACTTTTACATACTCAAACTGTCAGTGTTTCCTGCTCGTCAAGTTGTCACACCTCACAGTTAAGAGTAAGTACTTAAGGCTTTAATTATATAACGCTTTTTTAAAACCGTGTTTACAATGTGTTTTACAGAAGACGTACATGTGACAGGAAAGTAAAAGCAGTACAAGATTTAACGTCAAGGTCTACACATACGACACTAATGTGTGCTGGTTTAAAAAAAAAAAAAAAAAAAAAGAAGTGTAGGGATTATTATATAGATCAACGCTGTGCAGCACGTAGCGACTGAGCTTCAACGCGAGCAGGCCCGTGGCTTTCCGCTCGTCGGTGGGACGTGAAGAGAAGTTTTTGGCCTGCGCAGCGAGAGAGCACTCTGACTCAGACATCTTCAGCCTTAGCCTCGGACTGCAGGATATCAGGAGATCTTTTGAATGACTGTGCAAAACGGGAATACGAACCATTTCATTTCTAGCACACGACAGTAACAGAAGATAAGAGATAACGACGAGATAAACAAGGTTAACTAAAAGGCTCTTCACCGCACGCTGGCCGATCAACAGACGAGATCTTAACCCACTCATTAAACGCAATAAGCAGCCGTAGTCCGGACCTCACTTTAAAAAAATTAATCGATAAAACCTATAATAATGTATTTTACACCACAGCACATAATCCGAGCCTAATGAAGAAAAATTGAAAAAAAAAAAATCTATTTTTTATTAAGTATTGTTATTCGGCGTATAAACATTGTGAGGCTTTCTGTAAGAACATTTATAAAAAAAAAAAAAAAAAAAGAAAAAAAAAAAGAAGAAGACTACACACATAATCAGCACTTTGATGAAAAAATCAGTTATGTGAATTTGACCCCCCCCCCCCCTCCCCCCTCCATGTTATCATCATTAGTTATTTAGCTATAACTAAAGTATTAATGGATAAACATCGCTGTGGTAGAAGAACGACAAAACACTTCCTGACATGCTGTTATGGGAAAATCATTGATTTGGCGTTGAGCTGCATCACACTACCCCGGTGTTACTTCTCTAGAACGGCGTGTCTTGCTGTGGTTTATTCCCTGCTTCTTGTACCAATAGCTGAATTAACTACACACATATTTGAATATTTGTGACTGTTGAACACTTCCAATGCATTACTCCAGTTACCTCTTTGAGAGATGGACCTTCGGGGGCAATTACAACGGTTTAAGAAAAACAGTTTTGTTTTTTTTTTTTCTCCAAAAGGTAAGCAATGCAAGCCACAACAGATAACAAGATTCCACTATATTTCATTTCAAAGTAAGTAAATAAATCTGACATCCTTGTGTGTGTGTGTGTGTGTGTGTGTGTGTTTATATATATATATATATATATAAACGTAAAGTAATACTGTTAAACATGCGGGAAAATAGCTAACTCCTAGAATTCCTATGATGTTAGAAAAAGGGAAAAATGAGACACACACAAAAAAGGGAGAAAATAAAAGAGGGAAAAATAAGCAGATAATTGGTTAATCATTATTGGCATATCGAGCAAATCAGCAGTCGTCTGTATTCAAGCCTCAAGCGTCGCCGCGAACGCGCAGATCTCATGATTAGGACAAAATCATCTAGGGCAACAACAAAAATGAAAACAGGTCAAATGTAGACATGTGATGCACAACAGAGAACAGGCAAACAAAAAGAAAACTCTGAGCGGACAGAGATGTTTTGTCCAAAGGTGAAAATGTGAGTTCTCAGGAGGAGCCGGGCCACCTGCTGCAGCTGGGTTTGTCACAGAGTGGAAGTGAGTCACTGACCATGCCACGGATGGCTAGGCAGCAACCATTAACACATTAAACACATGCTAGAGGAGACATATGCGCGTGCACACAAACACACAGGCCATTAACACATTAAACACTCCGCTACATTTGCAGATGTCCACGTAAAATGTCACCCCCACCTCTTTCCACTCTATGACTCATTGTGACATATTCATAACCTTCTCCTCATGACCTCAGCGGAGACATCATGACTGTGCCGCTTATCAGTGTCATAACTCTTTCCTGACTACAGAAACACTACAAAAGGAGGGGATTTTTAGCAGCACAGAGAAGATCCTCTACAGGAAACTTCGAGTAGAGGCAAGCCACAATCACAGGCTAGTAAAAACTACCGAACACCGACCACCATTTTGACCGTTTAGGAGGGGCCGAGACGCGTTATATTAAATACGACCGTTACGACATCCTCGCTTCGCCGCAGCAGTAGAACACACGCAGATGCTGAAGTTATTACGCACACTCATTCAAGTACAAAATGACTAATGGAGAAAGAGAATTACGCTGCTGGGAACAAAACTAAATTACCAATTACCAAGCTCATAGAAGACCAGATCTTCCTTAAAGGACTGTGACTGTCTTGGTTTCATCCTCCTCCTGGTTTAATACCCTCATCTTGAAAAGGGCAGACTGGCAATTTAAACCACACGCTGACAAATAAACCGACAGGATGACTAATAATAAACACAAATAAAACCGCAGACGCTGGAAAGAGGAGTTCACCAAGCCACATTGCTATTAAATAAATAAATAAATTACACAAAAACGTGCTCAAAAGGAATGAAATGTTCATGCACCTCCAGACACACGATATCTAAATCTAAATCAGGAATCTAAATAGAATGATAAACATTTCATGTGCCCTCCTTTAACTCGCGTCGTATGGAAGACGGACTTGATAAACACCAAGTCCATTTCTCAAGTGAAATACCTCAGAGATGCATTTGAATTTGAAACGTTAACGGTTTTTAAATAAATAAACAAACAAACAAACCTTACACAACGTCACAGTACAGTAGAAAAGGAAGAGGGAGTATGCGAGGTCTGTAGAAACAGCGCTTTAATGCAGACAGAAGACGCGTCTTCGACAGTGCAGGGAATGAAGAGAGGTTAGGAGACAGGTGAGAAAACAGAGAATTAGTATGATTCGTGTTGTCATTTACAGAGTGCACTAATGACCCACCTGGTTCACAGTGACACTGGCAGAGTTTTGTTGTGTACACTCGTCCCGTGCCAATCATGTTGCTTTCGTGCTGACAGTGACCTGAACTGACCTGAACTCCGCTGTCTCAGGCGGCCGTCCACCAACGTCGAGAACAACACCTGAGAGATCTGGGATAAACATGGGTATACAGGATGATAAGATTTTAGCAGATTTGTCCTTTTATCTTTTACAGAGCACACACACACTGTACACCCGGCACAGACGTACACTGCCGGTCAAAAGTTTGCGGACACCCGACGGGAATGTTTCTCGTGATCTTAAAAAGCTTTTGATCTGAAGGTGTGTGATTAAACGTGTGAAATCGGTGTCGTAGACAAAAATATCATTCATTTCTTTCATTAGAAAACTAACATTTTATTTACATTATACATATACACATATACACACACACACACACACACGACTCGGAGGGAAATATTCCGAAAAGCAGGTGATGAGAGTCCGGCGTCGGTGTGAACTCCTTTAATCCTGTTTAAAAAGCAACTCTGTGAAATTCCGCAAGAGATCGCTCGAGAGAACGCCAAGAACACTTTTCTGTAAATTCTCGGCGAAAAGCGTGTCTACTTTGACAGTACTACATTATTTTTGATTTATTTTGGATTTCTTTTTTTTAATCACAACATAATTCATTATTCTAAACATGTGGGAAAAATACTAAATAACTAAATAAAGAACGAGTGTGTGTGTAAACGTTTGAGCGGTAGGGTATACATTAGAACCGCGTACGTTAAGCCGGTAAGTCAACAGTGCGAATGTTTGGAAGCAAATATAGTATGGAAGAAATTTGCGTAAGGAACTGGTAAATATTTGAAGATTTAACTCGGTGAGAAAACATACCGTCAAGCTGATCGCCGATCCGAACCGAACACTGTTTTGAATACATAAGTTTACTGAACAGTTAACATTCACCTGCGTGTGCAGCGATGTGCTTACTTACCTGTTCCACATTTCTAACAAGACACACTTAATGTCATTTTAGGAACAGCGGTGCGGAATAAAGACGAATCAAAAGAAGACCCCGCACGCCATCTTGTTTTAGCCGGGTCAGCCGAGTTATTAGGTGTGTGCACCTGTTCTAGAGCCAGTCAGTCAGTCACCATCCCGCCATATAATCTCTCGGACAGTTTAAAACAAACAGTACAGACGGAGAGGTGTTAAGGCTTAGAACTGATGATCAGTGAAGGACAAAGAGAGACAAACAAAAGCAAAACACACACAAAAAAATCTAATATTGTTTGCAGTCTAATCTTCAGGTCTGATGGTATTACAGAGAGAGGCTCAGAAACCTGCTCGGATCTACAGTACCAACTTTCCATAATCAATCGCAGGAATGAGAACGTACGACCAACAGATCGGAAAATCCCAATAAATAATATACACTCACTGGCCAGTTTAATAGGAACACCAATACTCCTGCTCATTCATGTAGTTATCCAATCAGCCAATCATGTTGCAGCGGTGTATAAAATCGTGCAGATACAGGTCAAGAGCTTCAGTTAGAAACATGATCGCAGCGATGTTGATCGCGGCGTGGTCGTCGGTGCAGGACGGGCTAGTTTCAGTAGTTCAGAAACTGCTGATCTGGGATCTTTAACACGCGACAGTCTGTAAAGTTTACACAGAACCGTGTGTGTGTGTGTGTGGGGGGATCCATCCACCTCAAGGTTCGGCACGTTGTGCATGTGGAGATGATTTTCTTCTCACTAAGATTGTAGAGAGCGGTTATTGAGTTACTGTATGATTAATACATGTCCCTGCTGCCGCACGATTCAATAAGTGCATGAATAAGCAGGGGTGCGGATGTGCTTATTATAGTGGCTGGTGGATGTATGATAGAATATGTGCAGATAATTAAGACCTAGCCCCAAGGAGAGACATCATTTAGTAATGAAGAATAGCAAAAACGCGGCTTGATGTTATTCCCTTCGATTTATGTAACATCTTTATTGAATTCGGTCACATTTGAAAGATATTTACAGTACTTTCAGGTCAGTAAAAATACAGAATACAGCTCTCAAAATCCCCCTAGTGGCAAGTTGGCCTGGGCGTCTCCCACAACAGAAACAGCTGACAGTATTGTGATTATAAGGAAGGAAGAAGAGACTTTAGGCAAATGGGAAAAGCACACGGAGCGTTAGCACACTGTCGCTTCTGCCACCTCAAGGAGCGGTAAAGCAATGACGACTGTACCGGTTAAAGATGGAGTACAGGGGGACATCTATTTTTGCAGATGAGATCGAAATAGTTCCTACCAGTCAGTATCACTTGTGATGTGCATTATAAACACTGCATATTGTTTTCCAGTGGTCACATTTGCGAGGAACTACCTTGTAAAGAAGAAAAAAAAAAAAAGAAAGAAAAAGTTATCCTGAAGAATGTAAAGTTGGAACCATGTTGGACTAATGTAAAGTACAGCAGTGGTGGACCTCCTCCTGCCTTCAGAATAAAACCCCTTACTCTCTAAAAACGTCAGCCTCTCATCAGTTCAATGGCAGGTAGAAACGCAAAAAAGAAACAAAAAAAAAAAAAAAAAAAAAAAGAGCAAATCCAAACGTTAAGAGAGTGTTATGATCTGCTGACTGGGATGAAAATAAATTAATTAAAAGCCCATAAATCTCCTGCGCTTTAGTCCGACAATGGTGCAAATCCAGTACAAAAAAAGTGGCTTCATCATGGACATGTTCGCATAATCTCTGTGTGCATTCATAGAAAACATGGCTGGACTTATCAAAAGTTATTTGTTGCTGGATATTAAAAATGAATCCTCCTCTCTACCTTGACTGACGTGTTTGCGATGTTTAATGGTGAAATTCATCAACAAAAACAAAACGAGAACCGTAATCAGGGAAAGAAATGTGGGCTTTCTTTCTCCTGTGCAGCAGAACTTTATGAACACTTGAATATGAATATGTGAGGTCATAAACCCAATACTAATCCAGTCGAGTTGAGT
Source organism: Ictalurus punctatus (assembly GCF_001660625.3). Lineage (NCBI taxonomy): Eukaryota > Metazoa > Chordata > Actinopteri > Siluriformes > Ictaluridae > Ictalurus > Ictalurus punctatus. Next base: position 33,041,914 of record NC_030421.2, read on the forward strand.
ACAGAGCAGTGCGGATGAGAGCCAGAACACAAACTGACTGAGTGGTTGAAAGGAAAGAGGGTTTACTCACATGCCCGCTGAGATAGAAACTGAATGAATGGTTTTGCATTCTTTTTTTTTCTTGTGGAAAATGTTTAGAATAAACGTATGTGCCGTGTGCGACGATGGTCCTGGAAGCAACATCTATTCTATTAGAGCCGTAAACGAACGCAAAACTTCAGCCGTATCACCCACTAACCATGGCAAACAAAGAACATGCTCGACTTAAAATCTGGACCAGAATTTGACCGAAGTGTGCAGGAGGCTGATAGCAGACTAACACAAGAAGGTGCACACTCTCACGCGCATACTGTATCAGTACAAGAGAAGCCACAGAGATCCCAGGGTGCCTCTGGACTGTGTTCTCTCTAAGAGGAAGAGCGGGAGAGATTTCAGAGGTCACATCATCCAGCTGCTGCCTCCCACTGCCCCAGGTCTGGGTCAGAGCTCGGTGGGAGGGAGATAGGGATGGGGGGAGGGTGTTTTGGCCGGAGAGCCGTCTGTCCTGCTGTAGTGATTAAGCAATGAAAGCAATAAAAAAAAAAAAAAACCCAAAAAAACAAAACAACAAAAAAAACCAATAAGCCACGTGAAATCCTCTTCTTTCTTCACAGGGAAAATATGCATTTCCTGTGTTTGTTCGTTTACCGCAACACATGACTGCTGCTGATTTGTTTGCTGAGCTGTGGAGTTCGAACAGATTCCACTAATGTCAGAGCCATGCAGCCAATGAATGAGTCACATAAGCCGTCTGTGCCTGATTGGCAGCTTATCGGAGACAGTGGGGGAAAAAAAAAAATAAAATACAAGAGACATATAGATGAGTAGACAGAGTCTGAGAGTGTGTCCTGGTCCCCTCTGCTTTGGCAGTAAAAACCCAAGAGTCCAGGTGGCACAGCAGTTGAGCGGAAGAGACCCTCAACGCAGTAACTCCCGAACACATGTACCTGCAAGTCTTTCAGAGAAAGAGGAGGCGAGTGCCCACACCCGCTGAGGCTCCTCTTATCGCTATGCCTGGCTGCCAGGCAGGGTGATGTTGCCCAGATGCAGCACCGGTAGTGGATGAGCTTCCGTGTTGAAGACCCAGTTCTCCAAAGGCAGCAGATCGTCACTGGAGAACAGCAGATACAGATACCTAAAAGCACAGAAAGAAATTTCTCATTTATGTCCGTGAAGCATATGCACTACCTTAGACCTATAACTGCAGTGATGCAACGTCATCAGCAGGTGGCATTAATGTTCAACGAGGTCGTGTGCCGAGTCACGCTTATAGAGTCGTGCGCTTGGAAATGAAATTTAGTCCTTGCTTTTATTCTGTACGATAACATTATTACTTCTGTCCTCAAAAGATTTCAAAAACTTTTCCCTACACTCGAATATGAAGACGCGATATCGGTGTTTGTAAAATAGAAATAAATACTTCAGAGTCTCTGCCAAGAAGAAGCTCTGCTGGACGTCATCGTAGGTGGGGTTGGAGGAGTAGACGTCTTTAACCCCAGAGAAACCCCCGCTGACTCTGCAATATTTATCTATGGCCTGGAGAAAACAGTGAGAAACAACACACTTTCAGAACTGGAACACAGGCTGACTGATGTGTTCAGATCCAACCATACAATCTAGTACATTCAAAGAAGCACAGAAGATTCAGTGTGCAAGAGAAAAATGATTTCACTACTTTGTGTTTGTGTACACGCTCCTGGACACAAAAAAAAAAAAAAAAAAAAAAAAAAGGCAAAGCAAAAAAGTCTTAACAAATCACTGGTCAAGAAATTAGCAAGAATTAAACAAATGCACTCCTGAGACCTCCTGTGCAACTATTTACTTGTTTACTTTTGCTGCAGTGAACTGTTTGGGAGGGAAAACCTAGTAAGAGGTAAATTCACGTATATAATCTTCTTGTAAAATCATGATAAGGAGTAATATCTTGGATGTAAAACTTAAATGAACGTGTCTGGGTGTACAAAAGTCAAAAGATGACTATATAAATGAATTTCCCCGTTTCTAGCTTTTCACTGCAGCACAAGTAAATGACCAAACGGTGACACAGGTGGGCTCAGAAGAAGTGCCTTTGTTGAATTCTTGCTAATTTCCCAACGCAGGGTTAAAGACACGAGGGACGCAAGCAATCTGTGCCAATAAAGATCAACATGCAGCTATTGTTTACCCGAAGCGACACTGCGTTATACAGCTGCTCGCTCTCTCTCAGATTCATTTCACAGGGCTATGGACTGCATCTGGGACCTCTTCACTTCCAACTAATGCATTTAGCAAACAGCAGCTATAGCTACACGTCTTCAGTCTATAGTTCTCACACTCCGGAAACCAAAGCCGACACATCATACCGATGACCTCGACCCGATCAGGCCTCAGGGCAAGCAGAACGGCGTTCCTAACATCCAAACGAACGATATACGAGCTTGTTGTTGCTTTACAGCAAGGCCCTTATAGAAAGGCCCTTCAGACGGCACAGTTCAAGATCTTAAGTAAAACAACAGCAAAAACCAAAAAAAAATTAAATAAAAGAAAACAGAAACACTGATGCTGGGGTTACAATTTCTCAAAGTCTAGATATACGCACAAATTCCTGAGCGCTTCCAAAAAAATAAACAGGCCTGTCTATTGTCAGTTTATTCAAGGATAAGCTTTTATGCAAAGATGAAAGACAGATTATAAAAACAAATGAAAAAGAAAAACAGATGTATAAATTTAATTAGAAATAAAATAAACCCTTTATTCCGTCTCTGAAGGCCTGCTCTTTTCACACCGACCTATGAGCCCCCCCCCTTCCCCTTCCCCTTTTCAACCCCATTATTTATGCCTGAAACGTGACCCTGGCCAGAAATGACCACAAAATCAACTAGTACTGTAAATCTCACGCCACAAAAAAAGCGCCATCTTTTTGTTTCCCTTCCCACCAAAATGATCTGCAGATGAAAAGTGTCTGGCCTTGGTCCTCGTAACTCGTATGAAAACATGTTAGGGTATTGTTATCTCTGAGACACCGTGGCGCTGAGGCCGATATTCTATCAAGCCCAGGATACAGCAAGCCTTAAAGAAAATTACATTTGGGTTAAATACAATTTGAATAATACTCATCGAACGATACAGATTCCCTGTCAATCCTTGGTATAGACCAGACCTACATAATAATCATGCCAATTCTAAATATTTTAAATCATCTGACATATGAATCAAAAGCGAGGAGATCAGGACCAAGTCGTACACACAGTACCGTCTTCTAATTTACAGCGAATAACATGCAACATATTGCATCTTTATTATTTATTTGAAAACATAATTTTTTCCCCCCATTTTCCTGAACAGCTCCAAGTTTGGCAACTCTGCAAACTTTTTTGCATATATATTATATATATATATATAAATATATAAAAAAAACATTACTTAAAACTGAAAATGGCTTTCCAGAGTCAATGTCCATTGTAAAAAGCGCTATACAAATAAACTTGAATTGAATTTTAAATGCAGGTACAAATTCTTAAAGAAAATGGGGTTAAAAAAAAAAAATCTATTTTCTGTGTTGATTACGGGTGCAACTAATGATTTCATAATCGATTAATTGGGTGAATATTTCGTGTTCACCAGTGGAATAACTTTCAAAATGTTTAGCACTGACAAAAAATGAGCTTAAATGGACTTTGAAAAAGGGTGTGTTCTATCTTTAGGTCCTGTTCTGGGTTAAAAGTGGATAGTACACACCAGAGCAAAGGCCCACCAAATAATAACCGGGAATAACTCGGGGAAACCCACTACAGATTACTCCACTAATATTAAACATGCCCGAGTCTTATTCACTCTGTCCGTTCCATTTACCTTGAAACTGTCTTACAAAATTTCAAGCCAGTCCTCGCCTGGTGTCCCACTGAAGCTAAGCAGGGTTGAGCCTGGACAGTACCTGGATGGGAGACCTCCTGGGGAAAACTAGGTTGCTGCTGGAAGTGGTATTAGTGAGGCCAGCAGGGGGCGCTCACCCTGTGGGCTGTGTGGGTCCTAATGCCCCAGTATAGTGACAATACTGTAAAAACAGCAGTCTTTCAGATGAGACATTAAACCGAGGTCCTGACTCTATGTGGTTATTAAAAATTAAAAATAAATAAATAAATAAATAAATAAATAAATAAATAAATAAAGAGTAGGGGTATACCCCCGGTGTCCTGGCGAAATTCCCCCCCTCGCCCCTTCTCTATCACGGCCCCCTAACAATCCCCATCTCTGAATTAGCTACATCACTCTCCTCTCCTCTGCTCTAATAGCTGGTGTGTGGTGGGCGTTCTGGCGCACTACAGCTGCCGTCGCATCATCCAGATGGATGCTACACACTAGCGGTGGTTGGGGAGATCCCCTTCACATCCCCTACTATGTAAATCACTTTGAGTGTCTAGAAAAGTGCTATATAAATGTAACTAACTACACAACAGTCCTAAAACCCCCTAACTGGGACACACAATCACAGTAATGTGAACAGTCAATTGATCTGGTTTAACAAATGTATAAGAACACACGTCCCACGTTAAGGGTTTAAGAGGCAAAGTGGGACCTGGTGTGTGCATCAGAGCTGTATTTGAATTTCCAAATCTGTATCCTTGGCAAGTGAAAGTTGGACACGAAGACGCTTTTCTATCTCAGCGATATTAGATGGCCCCATAAACAGTGCTCTCTGGGACTGCATATATTTGGATCTGGCTGACATTTTGATTTTGTAGTGCTTGTGGATTTGCCATGAAGCTTTTGGCCAGTGCCTTGTTAGAATTTAGGGGATTTCTTTTATAATGTTTTGTTTAAATCCTTCTTTGAACGGTTTAAGTTCTGCTCTCAGGTCTGTTCTGACTTCTCCGAACTCTTTATTGATGTTTTTTGAAATGTGTTGCGTGTCCTCTAAAACGTACTGCATGCTGTCTGCAGACTCGATCAAGCCGTTATTAGTGAAATCTTTCCTTCGCGTTTCCTGGTTTCTGTTTGGAACCCTGATTCATGATATACAACTTTTTCTAAATTTGATTTTTTAAATTTCCATTTTATTGGGAACACCTGTACATTCACGCAGTTATCGAATCAGCCAATCATGTGGCGGAAGCGCAATACAAAAAAAAAAAAAAAAAAAAACCCAAAACAAAACAAAAACGTTGTTTTTATTTTAAACGGACGACTCGTATTCGAAATATTCCGGGAAGCAGCCGATGAGAGTCCGGCGTCTGTGGGAACTCCTTTAATACTGTTTAAAAAGAATCTCGGGGAAATTCCTCAAGAGATCGGTCGAGAGAAAACGCCAAGAATACATTTCTGTAAATTCTAGGCAGAAAAGGACGTCTACTTTGAAAATTTCTTTTGGATTTTTTCATCACATCATCATTCCCATAGTTCAATTTGTGTTATTCCAGAGTTTTGATGAGTTTGTTATTATTCTAAAATGTGGTGGGGAAAAAATAATAATGATGATAAAGAATGAGTGTGTCTAAACTTCAGACAGATAGTGTATATGTACATAAGCAAGTTTTCAAGCAGGAAATGAAAGTATGGACTGACCTGAGCTGCCTCCCAGCCCCACTGCCTGTATTTGGGGTCGTGCGTGAATCTCCACATGTACCAGTAAGTCTCAATCACCTCCGGCCTCAGGATGTAATACTTCTCGTTCTGCCTCACGGCCACCGCCTCCAACCCGCTGTCAAACTTGAAGGCCTCCGGACCAAGCTTCAGAACTGGAGACGCACGCATGATAAAAGCCCATCATCCAGGCAGCAGAGGAACAGAGCAGAAAGCTTACAGAAACAGATTTAAACAGAACGGTGCCGCTGTAAACGTTGGCATTAGACTAGCTAGCCTGGCACCCTACTGTTAACCCAGTTATGGGGTCTGTTAGGGAAAAGCTGAACCAGTTCATCCAAATTAGGCGGTGATGAAAGCTCAGTCAACACGCGCGATGCAAAGACTCACAGGACACGTGTGTTACCAGACAAACGTACTCGGCTACGACCGGACCCTACCTGACGGTTTGTTTGGATTTAATTTGTAGTCTTTTAACGAAACTACATAGTAATCTTAATCGCATTTCAGTCATTTGGTTTTCGTTAGATTAAGTCTAGATTTAGGCGTTGGAAAACTGCAGCAAATTCAGTAGACTCAAACCAAACCGTTTTAGCCCAATAAAAGCTAAAAAGGTTTTAATCTGTTATCACCGCCGAATGTCAAACAAGTACGAGGCATCCCATAATCGTCCTCTAAACATAAAACGCAAGCATATGGAGTTACGCATCATGTGCTCATGCGGGTTTCCTCCCATTTTCTCGTACCTCTTAAAAGCACACTTGCTGGCTACACTACAATCGCCAATAAGAGTTAATGCACTATATGGCCAAAAGTATGTGGACACCCTGACACCCAACCGTGGGGCTTTACCCAAACTGTTGCCACAAAGTTGGAGGCACACGGAACGTCTGAACGTCTTTGTATGCTGTAGCACTGAGATTTCCTCAAACACGTTCCAGCATGACAATGCCCCTGTGCTCAAAGTGAGCTCCATAAAGACATGGTTTGCCAAGGCTGGTGTAGAAGAACTCAAATGGACGAGCCCTGATCTCAGCCCCACTGAAGACCTTTGGGATGAACTGAAACATTGACGTCTCGCCAGGCATCAGTGTCTCTTGTGCTCTTGTGGCTGAATGAGCAGAAATTCCCACAGCCATGGTCCAAAATCTAGTGAAAAGCCTTCTCAGAAGAGTGAATTCTTGGAGAGTGTTATATCAGCAAGGGGGGGAGGGGGGGTGCGTACTCCATATTAATGGCCATGGTTTTGGAACAGGATGTCCAACAAGCACATATGGGTGTGATTGTCAGATGTCCACAATCTTTACTTCTTGAAACAGGCTCTCTTAAAGCATTTAGCTAAAGCTACATGGTAAAATAGCATAACTGCTTTCTGAATATTTGTGCACATTAAGAAAATATAGCATTTATCAAATAAGTCCACTACTCGCTCCATAAAATAATTTAACTTACGAGAAGCTATTTGAATGAAAACAATAGTGACACTGCTTCATTACTGGAAACATGGAGTTAGTTAAATTTGAGATTTAAACAGATCTTGATCCGGCGAGAATCTCGCATAGACAGCAGCAACTATTTTCATTAAACCTGTAGTCTATAAAATCCCTCTCTTACTGACCTGTGCGATCGTAGCTCTCGTGGCAAGTATGTGCGATCTCAGCTCCCAGCTGCAGGTAGTGGCCAGCCTTGTCTCCGGATGACCCATCAGCCCCTAGGGCGAACATTCCCCCAGCAAAGCAGGTCAGGTGACCCATCTTGCGCTCAAGGTGGCCGTTCTTCCACTCGCCGATGAAGGTCAGGCCGCTGTTGGACTTCCGGACGAGGTGACGCTCGATAGCCTTGTAGTACAGGACAAAGGAGGATGAGGGAGGAGACGAGAAGATTCCGCACTAATAATGCTTATTTTCGGCGACGGGCCTCACCTCGATAGCATCGTCGTAGGTTTTTCGAGCCTCTGCGTCGGTTTTATCGGACATGAGCCAGGCCTTCAAGAGATACTCGTAGAAACTGTCTCCGAGACCTCCCACTGAGGTGTGATCTGTATAAAAGATGGTGGAGAGTGAGAGACCGGTAAGGTTCATAGGGTGTACATGCTTTTAAAGTGCAGTAATATCAGAAATTCAATCCAGCCATTAACAATGAATTAAAACCAATTATTTTCTGACTCAAGACGGTCACCTGACTCGCCCAAGCTAAAACCAGAACGATATAAAGCAGGCCTGCGCTTTATTGGGACATGGATATGTAGAGTTATTTATTTAGCTGAACGTTTGATGCAAAATGATGTACAACTGAGACGGGACATAAATGGGCCCTGCTCAACACCACAACAGTTCCAAATTGGTGGTGCATGGGATTTGAACTCCTGACATGTGAATTAAAACTCTGGTGCTGGTTGGGCTAAAGATGTGTTTAGTATAGTGCGTTTAACAATGGACATTGTCCAAAAAAAAAAAACAAGCAGCTTCGCATTGATCTCTAATGAGGAAGCAAGTGGTGATGACGGCAAGGAAAAACTCCGAGACATCATGAGGAAGAAACCTTGAGAGGAACCAGGCTCAAAAGGGAACCCATCCAATTCTGGGTGCCATCCAATAGTGGGATAATGAGTCACCCTTATTATAACAACGCATTAAGGCAAGCATATGTTAGTGCCTGATTTCATTTGTAGACATACACCAGCAATCACCTAATCACTCTCAAAGGTCTCCGTAGACTCTGTGAAACATGCTAATGGGATGTCTGTGCATGCCTGAGTCACATCAGTGATGGCAACGGATCGTAATAGCGTCTTAATGCTATAAAAAGTAGACTATAAATAATATGACAGCCCCGACTGAAGCTTGATAATAAAAGAGGGGAAACACTGTTGCTGAAGAATACATTAGCTCCAAATAATTTGTTGATAATCTACGAAATCTGTTCAAAAAGAACAATTTTAGCACAGTGAAAATCGAGAACTTTTTGCTTCTCTTTGTTAAAGACAAAAATATGCAACATTTAACATCATTAAATCAAAGCCATTTGACAGTAAATAACTTGATTGACAATACGCGCAGGATACGGAGAATACAGATACAAGAATCAGCTCATCATTGAGGACAGGCAGAGGAAACAGCGTCCCGACGCCTACCTGCTAATGCTACTCTCAGGTCCTATAAGCAAGGAGTGTGGTGTGTGTATAAGGGTGAACAGAGGATAACGTGACACCATGGAACAAGCAGTGGAGGGTTGTTATACAGGTGCCTTTGGGGAGGAGAAGCGAGAAAAGAAACACATGGCCAGGAAATGGCAATGCTCCTCCTGAGAGAGACGTGTGCACATGGATGAAGGTGGATTTTCCCACTTTATGGCCTCTTACCACTTATGTATTACCACCCAGTATTTACATAAACTACACTTGGGCGAATTAACATCTCCCTCACACTCCCTAACCTCACCTAATGGCTGTGCATGCACGTAAACCCACACACAAACACAGTAATTACACCGTTCCATATCATAAGTGAACACAATTGCACAAAGGGAGGGTGTTCAAGAGCATGGCACACACTTTCAAACGTTAATTACAACCACTTGTTCACGTACTGTATGTAGGTGATGTAGAGGAAAGACGTTACAGCAAAAAAAAGACCGAGAGAACTAATGGAAGATCGCAGAAGCCAAGGGGAAAAAAAAAGTAGGCATGGTAGACACAGGGTTCTCTACGTTTAACAAGCTTGTGTGGTGGTCATGTGTGTTCGATAAAATCTGTCAAACATGGAGAGAAATTCAGAAACCAGAGAGCGAGAGAAAGAAAAAGAGAGCTAGAGAGAAAGAAAGAGCGAGAGACAGCGAGAGAAAGATATAAAGAGAGTGCGAGTGAGAGCAAGAGAAAGAAAGAGTGAGAAAGAGGGAAGGAAGAGAGAGAGAGAGATAGGGCAGGCGAGAAAGAAAGAAAGTGAAAGAGCGAGAGAAAGAAATAGAGAGAGAGAGAAAGAGAGAGAGCGTAAGAGAAAGAAATAGAGAGAGAGAGAAAGAGAGAAAAAAAGAGTGAGAAAGAGCGAGGGAGAGAGCGAGAGAAAGAAAAAGAGAGCTAGAGAGAAAGTAAAGTGAGAGAAAGAGAGAGAAAGAGAGAGATAGGGCAGGGGAGAAAGAAAGAAATCGAGAGAGAGAGAGGAGAGAAAGAGCGAGAGAAAGAAACAGAGAGAAAGAGAGAAAGAAAGAGCGAGGGAGAGAGCGAGAGAGAGAAAGTCAGGGAGCAGATGAGCGTGAGGGTAGAAACACGAGTAGTGGAAGAATAATGACACAAGAGATTGCTTTTGCAAGCAGGAAGTAGAAATATGTAACACATGTAGTATTTTCTGTAAAGGAGCTTCTTTTTATTTGATCCTCTATTTCTGATGCGAGTCTATGCAACAGCTTTCATTTATGAAAACCAGTTCAATATAACCATAAACTCCTTAGATTTAAAGCTTGTATCTACAGGGGTAAAAGGGGTAACATGTTGCTGCCTCACAGCTCCAGGATCCCCTGAACTCCAGGGTCTCCGGTTTCCTCCCACTTCCCAAAAAACATGCAGGTAGGTGGACTGATGACTCTAAATTCCCATGATGTGCCACTGAATGTGTGAATTCTGCCCTGGTATGGACTACCATCGCATCCAGTGTATATTCCCACCTCTCACAAAGTGCTCACTAGACAGACTCTGGATCCAACATGACAACGACCAGGATAACGCGGCTACTGAAGATGAATTTATTAAATGAAGGTAAACAAAAGTGGTTTTCACCGTTTCCCGGAACCCCACGCAGCATACGTCTGATTTTAGACTCACTTGATTCTATTGATACCCGGGTGCATTTGCGTTCATCTTGGCAATGGGACTGCCAGTGTGGTGCCAACAAACTGGAGCTGGACAGTGTGGAGGAAGTAACTGAGAAGAGGATGACGGGGAAGCTGAAGGCCATCATGGACAAGGTCCACAGGTCCTTCTCATGCTCTCTATGCTGAGATGAGGAGGCTCAGGAGCTCGTTCAGCCACAGATTCATCCAGCCACGTCTGAGCCAAACGTCAGAGGGGCTCTTACCATGGCCATCAGATCAATAACGGCACATCTTATCTTATCTCACGTCATCACGGACACGCATGGAGAACACAACCGCAACTCACCAAATGAAAAAAGTGATATATTTTGGTGCCATTATGCGTAGCAGATATTATGCACGATAATACGTTTATATTTTATAGAGCCTTTCTACAAACTCATGGTCACTTTACAGTTAGAAATCAGACAGAAATAACACAGAATCTCAACACAACATGACAGTGCAGTTAAGAGTCACAGAAACATTGGGCAAAGAGATAAGTTTTGAGTTGGCTTTTAAACTCTTGTACAGAGGTAAGATTACAGAGGGACTGTGGAATAGAGTGCAGGACGCCCTACCACACAGTGAGGTCAGCTTGTAAGGTGGAATGAATAATAGGCCAGTGTCAGATGACCTGAGAGAGCGTGACGGTGTGCAGAGACAGACGAGAGCAGCGACGTATGAGGGGGCTAGACTACGTAAGGCTTTGTAAGTGATGAGGAGAACTCTGTATTGGATCCGATATGAAACGGGTAACCAGTGTAACCTGCGCAGGACAGGACTGATGCGTGATGATTTCTTAGAAGGAGTGAGAACCCTTGCTGCTGAATTCTGGATGCATTGCAATGTATTGACTGTTTTAGTCGGAAGGCCGGAAGAGAGAGCATTACAATAATCAAGCCGAGAACCGATGAAGGCACGGACAAGACTTTCGGCATCTTTGGTGTTGAGGATGGGGCGACGTCTATTCGCCGTATTGCGAAGATGATCAAAAGCTGTTTTTGTGAGAGAGGAGACGTGCGAGTTAAGAGCGAGTGCGAAGTCAAAGGTAATACCACGGTTGCGGACGGTACGGGAGGGTCTGACCAGAACACCATTTATATCAGGCAGACGAGATAGTAGTAGCATCTCCACATGTTCTAACACACCGTTTTTTTCAGTACTGAGTCCGAGACAATTACTGGTCATCCAGGAATGAATGTCTGTGACGCATACAGATGAGGAATTTGTGAGGAAATGGGCAGAATGATAGATGAGCAAATGTAGAGTTGAGTGTCATCAGCGTAGCGATGGAAACTAAGGCTATAATGGTGAATAATGCAACCTAAGGGAAAGCATGTAGGTGATGAAAAGCAGTGGACCACGTACAGAACCCTGAGGAACACCTTCAGAAATAGAAACAGTGCTAGATTTACACTAACGAATGAAAATGTAGTGCTGACGACCAGAGGTGTAAGAAACTTAGGATTTTATTTATTTATTTATTTTTTAAAGGAGTTTAGCAATTAGGCAGAGTATTTTTAGCTCATGATTTCCCCAATGGCGAACACTTTTTCATTTTGAAATAATATAAAAAGTACAAAATTGACACAACACTGATCTGGCTACAATTAAATAAAAATACACTGTTGTATAGTCTGAACCAGACAAACCTGCATTTGTACGCAATGTGCTTTAACGATGCATATGCACAAGTTGTTTTCTGCAGGCAAGAGAAGTAAAGCAAACATTTTGTGTGGGAGGTGAAGCCTCCTGGTGCCTTAAAGTGCAGTGGGAAATTATAATGCAAGCCATGTACAATATGTACCTCCATTAGTGACAGAATGAGCTTGCTTTTGAACAATCAAAACCTTTCTGAGCAGATCCCACACACCATGCTAGCTCTTCTGAATTCGTCTGACAGCAGGCTTTTCTGAATTCATCCACACAAAAAATAAAAATACATTTTTTTTTAAAAACCCCCCAAACAAACACATTTCTTCAGACAATAGATGCTTGTTCCGTCCATTCAAATCAAGAAAGGTAGAGCCCCATGATTAAGGCTTTGACCACCTGTGGTTTTTGAGCACTCAGATACTTTGAAACGCTGCCTCTTAAAATGCTCACCCTCATGCCAGTGAATAGCACACGGGCAATTCCTGCCATTGTTGTATTTGCTGCCATTGTTCTCACCTTAAATGCTACTACATAGGCTTTCGTATTCATAAATATGGAAGTGCACAGCTCCACCACTGCTGGTAAATAAGCACATATAAAGGGATTTTCTGCCTGAAAAGAACTGCTAGAAAGATTTTGATGTTCTATGTTTATAGCAGAAAACATGTACCGTGCACATAAGCCAAAACGAAAGATGACCTTCAGACTTTTCCATCAGTGCCTTTAAAATACAGTAAATAGTGGGAAATTCTCGCTTAACCCAACCCATGAGAACGATACCACCTTACTGTAACAGCGAATAAGCAAATGAGGAGCGCAAATGGAAAAAAATAAGTGACATACCTTATGAAATTCTTAGGGAATGTCTATTATATGTCGGATTTAATTGCACAAAATGCACAAAGGCCAAAAGATACTCTTTAATACAATTAATGCCTTTTTAAATCTTACTCCGAGTGACCCTTTAGAGACTTGTCCCGTGTGACCAATTTGTAAATCATTTTATTCATGAAGCTGATTACATTCAGGTCCAACATACCACAATACGGCTCTGTTCGGTCAGAAACACGGTCGTATCAGAGCGCTCGACATCGGTTTCAACTCCTCTCACCTTCACAAATCTCTGATATTGTTTCTAATACGAAGTCCACAAACTGTCCTTTAGATGTTTCGCCTTCACACATTTTTAGAGGCTTTTGCAGTTCTAAGTCCGGTTATTATTAATAGCTTCCTAGAAAATGGAGTCGTGCCAGTTGTGTTTAAACATTACAGTAGTCCAGCCGTTGTTAAAAAGGCATCGCCTTGAGCAACATGATCTGAATATTTACAGAGCCGTCTCCAAACTTTTATTTCAAAAGTTTTGGGGAAAAAGTTGTTTATTCTCTGATCTCTTCTTACGTTAGTACTTTGAACATTTCTGATACATTTCAGTCTGGTTTTAGGGAGCTACATAGTACTGAATCGGCTTTGTTAAAGGTCACCAATGACATTTTACTCTCTTTTGACTCATTGGTTCCTGCTGTATTTTAATCTAATCCTGCTGGATTTAAGTGCGGCCGTTGAAGCAGTAGATCATACCATGCTGTTAAAAAGACTTAATCATGTGGCTGGGTTTCAGGGACCTGTGTTGAAGTGGTTTGTCTCTCACCTTAAGGGGAGAACATTTTCTGGTAATGTAGGAAATTGTTTCTCATAGGGATGTCACGAGAACCGATACTCCGGTACCAACGTTCCTAAAACGTGACGGTACTTGGTTTTCTGCAGTAGTATTAGTACCATTTGTAACAAGGTTGCGATTCTTCTGGACCTGATGGGGGCAGCAAATACGCGCAAGTGTTTTAGTCGGTCCACGAGTGGTGGTGAAGAAGAGGAACGCCTACAAGCACACGGGAAAAACTACAGAAGTTTAGCTGAGCTTGACAAGTTTAGCTCCGCCCCGACTCGATGAGAGGAAAGCTAGTATCGGTTTCCGGTGTGTAACCGACGCTATCGTTCATTTCAAACAAAGCGAGGAAACACCTGGAATTCGGCGAAGCACCTGAAACACGATCCTATATTATGTTTGTTTGAGGCGGCTGCATTGTGGCGTGAAACCAGATAACGTTATGCTCCATGTAATGTTAGCGATAGCCAGTTATTTGTCAATGACGCTAACACATTGCAGTGTTATAAACCACCTCCTAATGGACACCATGCATCTCCATTCAGCCCGGGTCCTGTCAGCTAAACGTAGCCTCATGTCACTCATAATTATTCACATGCTCATGCTTTTAATAAATCTTTTTGGTCTGCCACCATATCAGTGAATTTAAACTAATGCTTACATCCAGAGTATAAGGGGTGTGTGTGTGTGTGTGTGTGTGTGTGTGTGTGTGTTTAGGAGTGCACCTCCGGAGACTCATTCTCCGACAATGTTTGATAACTAAAATACCCTCCCCCCTCTCCCACCCGCTCTCCCGCTCTCCCTGCCAGTATCAGCCAGAGGAGGATGTCCTCCAGGAGAGTTTTTGTATTTTATTTTTATACCACATCGTGGTATCGCCTTTGGTATCGAGTACTTTTGGTGGTATCGGTACCGACTACTAGATTTTTGGTATCGTGACAGCCCTAGTTTCTCATCTCGAGCACAAATCTGGTATGGTGTTCCTCAGGGTTCCATTTTGGAACCTATTTTGTTTGCACTATATATCCTTCCCTTGGTCACATGATTCAGAAACACAACTTATCATACCACTGCTACGCTGATGAAACACAGCTGTATGTTCTCTGTCAAATCGCTTTGAATGTCTTATGACATTAAATGCTGGATGGACACGATTTTTTTTTTTTATGGATAAATAGTGATAAAACTGAAATAATCATTTTGGCCCACCGGTTTCAACTACTGCTATTTTCAAATCAGTCAGTTCCTCTGTCTACAAATGTGCACAATTTGATGACCTTGGTGTCATTCTAGATCCTACGTTGCTGTTGTCAAAAGCAGCTTTTTTGCAACTGAGATCTATTGCTAAAATCAAGAAAATGCTCTCCAAGGCGGCCCTGGAAACAGTTATTCATGCTTTAATAACATCACGGTTAGACCACTGTAACTCCCTCCATTTTGGATTGCCTAAATCCGCTCTAGATTGCTTGCAAATGGTACAAAATGCGGCGGCAAGATCATTGACTGGCACCAGAAAAGCTGAGGATATTACTCCTGTCCTCGCCTCTTTACACCGGCTGCCAGTCAATTTCTGCATTGATTTTAAAATTCTACTATACGTGTTTTAAAGTTTTACATGGACTCGCTCCCAGTACATATGTGACTGCCACGTATACTGCCGCAAGATCTTTTCGATCCTCCAGTCATCTAGTCCTTTCACGTTTTAAAACCCAAAATGGACTGGGCTTTCTCGGTAGCTGCTCCCAGGCTCTGGAATAGTCTCCCTTTTCATATCAGCCCTTCCCCCTCTATGGCCAGGTTCAAACCTTCTCCGAAGACCCCCTTTTATTCGCTAACTTTTAATTCTGTCTGAGGGTGTAGAATTTTCATTTGCCCATCGGTCTTTGATCCTATTAAATGTGTGTTTTAAATCTGTTTTACACTACTTGTACAGCACTTTGGTTTCAACGTCTGTTTTTAAACGTGCTTTATAAATAAATAAACTAACAGCGAATAAGCAAACATGATTGAAACGGTGTAAAGTACAGAAGCTGTCGACACAAATACA
The DNA here is from genome assembly GCF_001660625.3 of Ictalurus punctatus. Taxonomy (NCBI): domain Eukaryota; kingdom Metazoa; phylum Chordata; class Actinopteri; order Siluriformes; family Ictaluridae; genus Ictalurus; species Ictalurus punctatus. The sequence goes on from NC_030421.2 coordinate 33,057,726, forward strand.
AGGAATTTCACATGACGTTACAAAGTTACAGAATATTTTAAATCGCTGCAAATATTGGCTGTTACGTCAAAAATGGCAACCGTATCGTCAGTTTCTACAAGCACAACTGACACCTAGTTGCTAAGCCTGGCAACAACTGAAAAGTCAGCATCAAACACTGATTACTGATATCCTTTAAAGAAAAAGAAATGCATCCACATCCTGCCTTCATGTGAGCTGGTAGATTACACACACACACACACACACACACACACACACACACACAGATACATTTATCATCCCCTTCATTTTACCAGTAGAGCTTGTGTGAACTAAAGAGCAGAACACAACACATAGCATTAGCGCAAATGGGCCACGGCCTCTCAGACAGCAACTATTACCTCTTCATGACCATGACAAGGCATGTAATGTGCCATACAAGCGTGAATCCTTGCCCTGGTTTGTATTTTTCTGTGGAGAATATATGTGTGAGAAATTCAGGAGCTGAAGGTTACTCACGCTGGCCCCAGCGGCCCGTACGGGGGTTCAGGTAGTTTGGGTAGAGGCCATTAGGTCTGTCCATTTTAGCCAGCAGCTTCCGGATATGCATCACCTGATGTAATAAGAAAAGCGTGACGTGTTGTTCGAAGAGTAGAGACATACACAAAGTAACATGCGTTACGCACATTTTAAACCCACAAACCTTTTGATAATAGACAGGGTTCCCGGTCAGATACGTAAGGTGCACAAACTCCATGTGCAGTGTCCCAAACTCAGCCAAGATGCTACTACCAGCCGAGGCCCAGCCCCAGTTTCGGCCCACGCCGCTGATACAGGGGAGATGAACATGAGGTTAGCGGGTAAACGGTACAAAACCTAAATTACCGTCGAGAGAACCACCTGCGTTTATTCCATACAAACGCCTTTAAACAAGTTCCACTTTACTCATCATCTGCCCTAATAAAAAAAATCATCAAACGATTAATAGTAATAGTCATAATAATCATTAAAAAACAAAAACATGTACTCTTTCATAGGATAATGGTATTCTTAGACCCCGCTGTATTTGTTTCAGCATGACAAAGATTACAAAGCGCTCGGCTTTGATTAAAGATGTCTTCCAAATGCCGTGAACGTAAAACCGTCGGCTGCGCTCTTTGAGGATCCGGAAAGCCTGTCTTTCCCGTGTTCTTCACTCATTTCACATTCGGAGTACTGTACGCTCAGCACATGCTAATTGGGTACAGCATGTACGCGTTAGTTTTCGGAGGAGTCGTTCGTAATGGCAGGCTGAGTAGTGGCTGGGTGGATACGGATTAATAGAATAAAGACCTTTTATCTTCAGGATTAGACACACGTTGGAAGTCTGTTGTCTCCATTTCCTTGAGACACTAATTCATTTATTTATTTATAAAAGCTTTGTCAGTTTCTGCTTGATTACGCTTGCTTTCTTCTACACCAAAAGCCAAAGCACACACAATAGACGATGTACGCATTTTCCATCCTGCTCAATGAAATGCGAATGAAATGACGTGGACCGTTGTATTAAAGACCCAGGAAGACAGGGTGACTGACAGGCTCAGATTATACACTGTGGACTTAGTGACTTAGCCGGAGCTGCAGTGGGCAGATAGAGGAAACGCAGGACGGAACATGTGAGAGAGAAGGAGAAGAGGGAAAAGAAAAAAAAAAAACGGAAAACAAAAACACAAAAGAAGCTTAATGAAGGTAGAACCACCTCTTGAGGTTGACCATGGCCCAGGGGATGCCTGTGGGGGTGTTGAAGGCAGGAAGCAGCTTCTCAGCCAGCTGAACAGCCTTCACTTTAAAAACCTAATAGAACGACAGAACAAGAACACAGGAGGGACTGTGAGAGGTAAAACAGTGTTAAATAAAACGCAGTAAAAAGGTGAGTGAGTAAGAATGGACTTCTTACCCAACACATTTTGCACCGAGTGAACTGGAGTAACCCATCCGCTTTTCATTTCTTGTGTGTGAGGACTGAAATTTGAGAGCTTAAAGCTCAGTGCCTTTAACATGGCTTGTATGGCTAACCCTATGATGGCTGTGAGGCAAAGATAGCGGTAAGACAGTAAAATGTCTGTTGACCCCCCCGTTGTGGGTTCTTAATACGAGGATTGCTTCACTGTGGGGGAAAATCATTTTTACCTGGTGATTTCTGTGTGTGTGCCAGATTAAGTAAGAGCTCTAAATAGGTTACCGCTGCTGCGGTGTTCCTGGGAGAGCTCCATTTAAAGCCACAAGAGCAAGATCAGTAACACAAAAGCCATCCTGGCAGCTTTGCACACTAGATAATCATTATCTCCGTCTAAATGTTGTGAACGACAGTTCGGCATTATTCTTCTTATCCCTAAGTGAGGGGACTATCTTACCGTACCGTCACGGTTTCTGTTCACCTGGCTTATTCACCTTAAAGTATTTTTATACACATTAAAAAAAAAAGATATGCTACAATAAGTACAGTGATAAATTCTCAGCTATACTTGTTCATAACGCGGTTTAGGAGCTTGCACTTTTCTTATGTGCAATGCTGCGAATGATTACACACCCAGGTCTTTTCTGTGATTACGTACAAGACGCCAATGACCAAAGCGCAGGAAATGCTTTATTTTTATTATTGCTTATGAGACCTAGCGATCTTCTCCTATTCATTTAATCCCTATTACACATCACTGTGCACTGATCCAGCTCGATTCTAGAAAATCCTTCTAGATTGTGTCAGGAAGTATTGGTATAGACTTATATAGGATTTCTTCTCGCATGCTGGGCGCACAGCAATATTATGCTAGTGGAGATTTTAGAGAAGTTATGGAGTGCTGCTGCTTTGCCAAAAAACAAACATCCAAGAATGCACCTAAGACGGTCTTCTCAGTCACAGGACTTTTCCTGACTAGACATTATGGATGTGGAATCTCCCGATTTATTTTTGTTGTTCGAGCAACCAATATTCGTTGTCGGACAGGGAGCTGAGAAGAAGTATGATCAGGAGAACCACACTAGTTTGTGGTGCGGACATCTTGGCCGAGTAGCTCTTAACGAGAGCCTACTTGCTGGTTGGACTATGATCTTAACAGAGGTCAGTATTAAAAGGTCTGTAACCCAGATGTTGAGCAGAACCTGCAGGGTGCTGGGCCTGGTCAGTGCTAGGTTAGGGTTACTTAGCCTGAATGACGGAAAATGGATCTCTTCAACGCTGCAATGGACCACAGAAATAGGAGCTCAGAAAAAGGAAAGCCTACTGCAAAGCCTGGGTGATATCTGACTGTAGGGGGTTGAAAAAATTGGCTCACAATTGCAAAAAAAACAAAAAAACAAAAAACAAACAAACAAGGGGGATCAGGTAGCCAATCCCCAGCGGTTTTGTGTGCTAGAACTGTTAGCATTTGATGAGCATTTTCTCTGCTCACAGCGAGTGCCGTATATCAGGTTTGTTTTGGCAAGAATATCGTACAGTCCCATTCAGGGTTTTTAAGTTGGTGCACAGACGCTACTTTGAACCCACTTGGATACAGAGATCTCCAATGTGGTCCATTTCCATAATGAAGACTCGTCATGAACTTTCCAGAATTCATCACACAGAAAATGGAATATCTCGGTCTTCAGACTTTGTGCAGTGCTTTGTAAATAAGATCATTGATAAGAATACTGATTGTCCTTTTTACAGGGGAAATGCAGTCCTTTTTGGGCCAGGTCTCATTCTTTCACATCGTTTCACCACTGGCAGTGATGACATGGAGGAGAGTCAACTGCATCTGGCCATCATGTCAACCCACTATACTGTTAAAGTTTATAACCATGAAATACATTTCTCATGTTCTGCTCAGAATGGTCAACCATTTGCCATGAATTATGAAGGTCGTACGTGATGCCTTCAGTTCCACAATTTAGCTTGGAAACGAATTGCGTAGCTCATTTTAGCTCACTAGGCAGCACATCGCGAATGGGTCTAATACGCTCTGCGTCTAACGAGCCGACATCCTCGACAAGGAGAACACCCTCGTTGAAGAACGTTTGATCTCCGAGAATAAGAGCAGAGCTCTAAATGATCTGTTCGTCTCACGTGACGAACGCACAGCACCCTCTCTTCTTTTCTCTCATTAGTAGGAGATGCTTTAGCTCAACCGTGGCACGTCAGCGCGGGTCACACCTGCACTGAATTGAAATGGGAAAGAAAACCTTCGGGGATTTTTTCTCCCTGTAACTGGTCGCCTGATAACAGTGCGAAGTATTTTCACACGCATCCCTATTCAGGCACAGCAAGGAAAATGCCACACAAGGGTACATAATTAACCTAATATATTTGAACAAAGTGGGCACTGTAGCGTCAATAATCACTGCTCTACTCTCTTAGCTATAGCTTGGTGGATTATTTGTAGAATAAATATGGCAGGAAAACACCTGCATTTTGCTGCCATATGAAGGGGAATGAAACTAGTTCAGAATGAGAACGTTCTCAACTTGGCATTTTAAAATTATTGCGGTCGACTCTAATACATTTCTTTTCCAACGTAGGGCCGAAGGGTTCTGACCCAGGAGAGAAACCGGTCAGACGGATTTTCCACACGAGCACAGTTAAGCTCAGACTACTTTCATATGTCCAGCCCCCCCCACCCCCGCAGCCTTCACTGTTAGCAAAAGATATTCAGTACAGCCAAACCGTGTGAGTGGAATAGCTTGATGTAGGTACTCACCCAAAGAAATTTTTACAGAAAATGTTATTACTGAGGGGGAAAATGGAATTTGCCTTTAATGTCATATGGAGATATCAGCATACTGTACCAGAAGAACGTTCAAACCGTCTCCATTTTGCCATTAAAGGAGAATCCTGATTTGTTCTCATCACAAAACAGCACTCTGTGAATAATTTGGGCTGCTGAGAGACTAATTGTACACCTAAACGTACTTATTATTTAGTAAAAGAGCTGTCGGTTCTGCTTAACAGTCGCTGTCTTTATAACTTTCTCTCCATCTGTTGCTTCAGGAATTCTGGAGCTGTAAGATTACAAAAGTCGCTAGCATACTGCAGTCCAGTTCCTTCTGGAATTTGCATCGAGTGTTCAGAAATGACGCATGGACTCAGTATCCCATAGGTGCTGAGGTTCACAATTTTCCTTTTAAAGCTGACAGCTCCAACCAAGTGAGCTCGGCGAGGAAAAAAAAAAAAACCCCAATCGCCTCATTTAAAATTCTACACTACTGAGACTTCTCTGATGTGTGCTGTACCCGAGTACAGAAGAGGGAGTGCAGCTTGTGCAGAGATGATGGACCTGCCTGTTTACTGACGGCTCTCGGGCCAAGAGAGACCTCTTCAATCAATTAATGACTTTAGCTGTTAATTATAGTCAAGAGGCCCAGTGCAGCAACGCGATCTCTAAACACTGTAGTGTTGCATTTCTCTCGCATTATTTGTTCCAAGACACAGAATAGGATAGGTGGGAGGAGACCAAAAAAAACAAAAAAACCACAACAGAGGGCTGAAGGAGAACTGAAAAATAAGGAGCAAAAGAAAAAAAAAAAAAGGTGAAGGGGAAAGGAAAGTGTGAGTAAACATCATTCATCATGTTGACGCAGGCTGGTCAGGAACAGGCTGACAGGCAGCCGAGGGCCAGCGTGGAGGCAGCGGTGCTCTGAGGACAGGAACGAGAGCTTTGTGTCTAGTTAAACTTTCCACTTATAATTCTCCACCTTTATCTCCATTCTCCATCTCCATGCTGTATTTCTGGATCTATCCCTTTATCTCCATCTCCATCTCCATGCTGTATTTCTGGATCTATCCCTTTATCTCCATTCTCCATCTCCATTTCCCTGCTGTATTTCCGACTCCATCCCTTTATCTCCATTTCCCTGCTGTATTTCTGGACCCACCCCTTTTCCCTCCATGTACATCTCCATTCAAGTTCAAGAATGAAGGTGCAACCCCACATTTATAGCTGTGAAAAACGTTCCCTTTCAAAATGATCTGTATTTCTATGTGAACGGCTCCAAAAAAGTGATCTGATAAAAGTCAAAATAAAACAGCTTTACTTAAGAAACAAACTTTATAATGCTATATCGTTTAAATCGTTAAATTGTACCGTAAGGTACTGGGGGGTGTGAAGGGGGGGGGGGGGGGGGGGGGGGGCATGTGACCTTATTTTACATTTGAAATGTAGTAACTAACG
>NC_030421.2:33066386-33076386 GCF_001660625.3 Ictalurus punctatus
TATTAGTTCAGCTTTTCGGGCGAGTTTTCACAATTAATTGTGATGGGATGCAGCCTCATTCGTCACCACAACACTACCAGACAGAGGAATACATGCACAGAAAAATGAGAATAAGCACGCTAACAATGACCATCACCGTGCAGTGACTCTTGCACAAGCTGATAAATCAGCTTTTAGCTCTAATAACACGTGGATAGAGTGTAAACATGAGCACAATACTTATCTAGGCCAGATCAGCTCTTTGAGATTATACTGGGGCTGCAACTATTGATTTTTGTTTATTTATTTATTTTATTAAATAACAGCCTGAACATCTGAACGTTCTACAAGGATAAGAAAAGCTCAATACGTCAGTCGTTTTAAAGATTTAATAAAAGAGAACCTGTGGTAGAATACAAATCGGATTGAAGGCACTTCTGTGGGACATCATCCCAATATTACACCTAAATAAAGAGCTCGAAAACATACTTAAGCAGTGTGTATGTCATGGGTAATTTGTTGCGTATACGGTGTGCCTTAAAGTTGATTAAGTTGACTACCCTGCATGTTAATGGCCGCTTTGTGGTTTGAATGATAAAACGATACGGCATTTAGAAGTCCTGCAGTGATTGAAACGTTCGAAGGCTAGTAATAAAGGCACTGAAAAGCGCTCAAAATAGGGAAGGGTTCTAAGGGTTACACAGCCCAAGAGCGAGAGGCTCCGGCTGTCGCTCAGCCGTAAGTGCCAGAACTCACAGACGGAGGGAAAGATCTCATGCCAGACGTGTTTATTTCCCCAAGAGTCCTGTCCTTCACTCGTGCCCGGATCTAACCTGTACAGCTCCGTCCCCGGCTGTATTACATAACCCAGTGATAAATCTGTGGGTCTGTGGAGCTGCTTTCTGGCATGACTTCGTTCCCTAACTCCTTTACGTCTATTAGTTCCTGCTAACACTCACTCTCTCCTAAAAAGGTTGTTCTTCAGAGCACTAGATACGATCCTTCCCGCCCACTTTGTTTCCATACAAAGAATTCCACCGTGTGGCATGTTTACCAAATGAAGCGCATGCTGTGCCAACAGGCAGAAGGGAACGCAAAACAGACGTGCGTACTCGAGATAAGCAGTTTATCGCAGGTCAGCAAGGGAGCCGAATAGTTCTAAGCAGTACCCTTGATATTTCGGTGATCTCTCGTGAAGACAAGTTCTTTTTGAACTGAATATCTGAACGACTTTATATTCAGCCATGAAAAAGTAGACGTGCGGGTCGCTCACCACACTGAAGTCCAGGTTCTTTTCGATCCACTCCTGACCATCTTTAAACTCATCGTGGAGGCCCATTATGTAGAGTGTGTCCAGGGCGTCTACTATCGAGGCCCCCAGCTGGGAATTACCTGCAGACACAGTGCACAGATACGTGTTATTACATACCACAACTTCTACCAAACACTGATGGTCAAAAAGCAAACTGTCAAATATCCTTAGAACAGGGGTGTCCGATCTTATCCGGAAAGGGCCGGTCTGGGTGCAGGTTTTCATTCCAACCAAGCAGAGGCCGCACCCGAGTCTATAGAAAGCCAGGATAAACCGATTAAACAGGTGGCATCAGGTACGGATCCTGTTTGACTGGAATGGAAACCTGCTCCCACACCGGCCCTTTGTGGAGGAGACTAGACACCCCCCTGGGGGAGAGGGCGGGGGTTAATGTTCTTTGGGGTCAAGACCTTAAAACAACAACAACAAAATTAAGAAGAAAAAGAAAGAAAAAAAATTAAGAAAAAGAAAAAAGAAAAAGCTTTATTTATATAGCAACTTGTATATAGTTCAAACTGCTTTACAAGGCAAATAAAAACCAGCACGAGAAAAAAAAAAGTGGAAAGTAGATCAAATAAAAGCATTGATTACTTTTACAGAATTATTTGTTTTCTTCAAAGTAAAAATTCAAATAACGAAGTAATAAAGATAAAATCAGTGATTATGAAAGGGGTAAAAGCATGGACCTTTTGCATGTTCACAAATGCAGTCAGAGCGGACAGTAACAAATATAAAACTATAGAAACGCTCAAACGGAAAGACACGACTGCTTTAAACTGCTTTTTAAGTCGGGATGCTCGACGTACGTCTTCCGCTGTTTCGGAGCACGCGGACTAAAAGCGGCCTCGTCGCCTCTTTTGTGTTTTGTTCTAGGAAGAGAAACAAATCTCATGTGTGATGATCTCCGACATCACTGTGGAACATCTTCATGCCCAAACAAACATCGAACAGAAAGCCAGTGAATTTCTGCCAGTACTGCAATAATAATAATAATAATTATAATAATAATAATAATAATAATAATAATAATAATAATAATACTGTATGTTCATTCTTCAGGGAGAACTCTTACTGTTGCATTCTGTGCAAAATGTAATCTGCAGAGCAAGAGCACAGAAAGCTAAACTGGTTATGATCATGTTATACATCGTCCCAATAGTAACACTGTTTTTTTGAGACGGAACAGTACAAACACACTACTGACACTACTACATTAGTCTTTTCTACAGCACTACCAACAGCTACATCACTCTCCACTCCTCTCTTACACAATCAAACTAGTCTAGAAGGTGAGGGCACACAGCACATTACACATTACATACAGCTGTCCTCACTGACACTGTAATCAATCAGCGCACAGTTCCTGCCCAAAATACCATGCGTTTTGTTGTTGGACTTCACCCAAAGTTACAGAGTATAAAGATTAATCCTTACATTTACTTAAGGTATTAAAAGGTTTTCATTCCAACCAAGCAGAGGCCACACCCGAGTCTATTGAAAGCCAGGATCTACTGATTAAACAGGCGGAGTCGGATACGGGTCCTGTTTGATTGGAATGGAAACCTGCACTCGCTCCGGCCCTTTGTGGATGAGACTGGACACCCCCCAGGTTTAGAGAGAGCACAGTACAGTGAGAAATCCTGAGTTGGAGATCTTGGTGATACAGTAGAGGGGGGTATTGGGGAAGGGGGTATGTTGTTTGGAGTCAAGACCGCAAAATAACAACAACAACAACAACAAGATAAAGAATAAAGATTCATTTTCGGTTTCGGTCCAGAATTTTCCTTTCGGTGCATCACTAGTACGTACTAACCGGTATACGTGTGCAGTAGGAATAAAATCCGGACGTACTACATCCACCATGTTGGTATTATCATCATCTGATCTATACATTTTTGATTCTGACATCTTTGTTTTTTAATATTTTGATTGCATTGCATGACCAACACAATTCGGTCCTTCAGTACATTCCTTAATGCTTATAAAAGGTAAAACAGTCTCTACTTTACAAATCTAATTAATACATCTCTCTCGAATCTTCCAATATTATACAATTCAATATCATATTTCACACACGGTCACATCCATAACAATTTATTCTTCAAGTAAATGTTTGTCCCCCCCATCAAAACCGAACGTTAAATGAACATTTAACTGGTTTTTAGCGTGTACTTCCTGCAAATTCACTCCGGAAAACATGTAGTAAGTAGTAAATGGTTCATCGGTTCTATGATGAATGTTATAGATATGAAGGGATCGGTATTATTACTTTAGACAGTACACACTTCTATCAGGCCAGCAAATATTCCCAGGATGCTTTAACATGGGATTAGAGCCCCAGCAGATGACTAGAAGAGTCATGATGCTGTAACCTGAAATTTTGCAGCAATGTTAGGTGTTGAAAGCAGCAGTGTGGCAGGCCTCTCCCTCTCTCTCCCTCTCTCTCGCTCCAATTATGTGGGAACTGCAGGGTTATTATCATTATTGACAGAGGCTCTAAATCACTCTAAAAATACCCAGCAGCCCCAGCCTCTCAGCTCTGCAAACCCTTCTGTTATGCCTAACAGGACCCCAACACACAACATTCTGTTACACACCTTTGCCTTTCAGTCAGGTCATAACTGAATATAAAATCTCATTTATCTTCTCATTTTCCTTTATGTTAGGTTTTACAGTCTCACCAGCTCGATCATTTGTTATCTTAATCCAAATAAGCCAATTCAAATTCGACGTGGGTATTTGGCGAGTAACGTCAGCCGCTGCCTCAGTCCATGCAGCACTCATGCAGTGCGTGTGTAAGCATTTAAGCCTTTCTTAGGACCAATAAAGGACCAAATGTGCTCACACACACACACACACACACACAATGATGGGCTAGTGTCAAATATCCTCATAAAACTACTGAGGTTAAAGCTTTTCTCTGAAAGAGCAAAAATATTTTGTTCTAATCACTGAGCATGGTTTACCTAGGTTTTTATATTATATATATAATATAATATAATATAATATTTTTATTTTCACAAATGGGTCAATAAATTCACAAGTAAGCAAAACATGCTACAATTTATTTAGCAAAAAAATGAAATATGCAAATTTTGTAGGCAGGCAAGGCATCTCGCACCACATGACTGTCTAGATGAGGACTTGCATCACTGTCACTATTTTCGTCAGGGACAGTCGTGGGAAACGCGCACAACCCGCAAGTGTTTGGAGAAGAGAGCTACTTAAGGCTGTGTTCACACGCAAGGTCCTTTTGCTTTACATAACAATCCTATGTAGTAGACCGGGTTTTCAAATACGCCCTGCGCTTCTTTTGGGACGCTCTCAATTGTGGTTTGAAACAGCCCCCTTTGAAGCAGGTCATTCCTGTTGCTAGTTCAGCTTTCCATTAGAGATGAAGCCAGCCCTTTTGATGGTAGGGAAAACCCTGCTGAGGTTAGAGTTTAGGTAAAGACAGGTCAGGGTTTAAGTCTAAGCTTAAAACGTATTTGTTTACTCAAGCCTACCCTGACTAGATTCTGTTCTACTACTTCGCAGTCATAATTATCTTTTTTCTCTCCTCTCTCCTTTCGCCGAGCCCCCCACGAATTTATGGAGATACTAGAGATCCAGATCCTTTCTGCCTCTGGATGGAGCTCAAATCTTCTTTAATTCCAGACTGCTGGGACTACGGCTGCTCCTAACGCCATACAGACTTCATATAAATCCATAATGAACTCTTTCACACTATCTGTTGTTACCCAGATGAGGACGGGTTCCTTCTGAGTCGGGTTCCTCTCAAGGTTTCTTCCTCTTAACATCTTAGGGAGTTTTTTTCCTCACCACCGTCTCCACTCAGTGGCTTGCTCCGTTGAGATAAATTCACTCCTTTAATATCTGTACACCGTGTTGATATTTCTGTAAAGCTGCTTTGAGACAATGTCTATTGTAAAAAGCGCTATACAGATAAAACTGAATTGAAATTTTTTTTTAAAAATGAAAGACAAGTCGTATGAATGTAGCTCATTAATGTTCTAAGTCAATGGAGGGTCTTCACAAAGATGATGAGTTTGTGTAGCAAACAAAGGTGAAAAACGGGAGTGGCTTTGTGTTATTAATTCCAACCCGAAACATCAGTGTGCGTTCTCTCACTGCCGTACTGAGAGACTGAGACTACGTTTACATGGACAGCAGTAATCTAATTATTGACCTTATTCTGAATCAGACAATATCCTGATTAAGGGGTTTACATGAATTGCGTCTAGAATACTCCTGTCATTACGTCCCCGCGCCACGCCGTCCGACGTCCCTCCAGAATTTCACGTACTGACATACAGTTGGTCTTCGTTATGGGACCGTATACAGTTTTGGGGGTTTTATTTTTTATTTTATGAAAGCTTCAAGTGCAGTAAATTATTTGTCGTGCTGTACGTGCTAATAGATGACTGCTTGAAGCCGTGGGCTGCGTCCCAAACCGCGTACTTACCTACTATATAGCAGGAGAAATACACGTATTAAACTAAGTACGCGGTTTGGGACGCAGCCGTTCTCTCTCGTTTGCCATGAAACGGTCGAGCGCCGCCGTGTGTGTACGTGTCCCGTCACACAATGCAGTGAAAACTCCCACACGACGTTAATCGTGTGATTAAGGTGTGTACACGTCTGTAACGCACGTCGACTAAAACAGGAATACTCCACACGTCTTAATCCCATTTGTGTTTACTTCGAGTACGACTTTAATCGGATTAAGGTCCTCAATAATCTCTGTTTACACGCTAGTTTCTTAATCAGAGTCTCGTGTTAATCGGGTTCATATCGGATTATTGTTGTCCATGTAAACGTACTGTAAGAGGCTGATTGATAATATTAATAACACAGTAGGTAAGTAAGCGGTTTGGGTCATGGCTACCATACCTGTCTTACCAGATGTGGGAGCACCTTTGGCCAATTGTTTTTTGTTTTGTTTCTTTAAAAGAATGAATGAAACAAAACAAAAACTACAGTCATTTCCACACTTACAATTTGTTCTGTGTGTGTGTGTGTGTGTGTGTGTGTGTGTGTGTGTGTGTGTGTGTGTGTGTGTGTGTAGAACTGAGAACAACAAGAGTAATGTCTAAATAGACAGCCTTATCCAGAGTGACTAACAGATGTGCTATGAAGTCTCGATCAATAAATCCTGATCCTGGTTCACTAGGACATGGACTAAGAAGAAAAAACTCTGTTGGGTAAGATAGTAAGTAAGAAACACACACACACACACACACACACACACACACACACACACACACACACACACACACAGAGAAAACACAAGATTTCTTACTTTTTTTTTTTTTTTTTAAACAAACTGATAATTTAAGTAGACCATGAAGAGGTAGGATTTTATTCAATCTAGTAAAAAAAAAAAAAAAAAAAAAAAAAAAAAAAAAAAAAAAAAATCCTCTGAAAGGGTATTTGGACATATCAAAGCTTAAAAGTATAAAAGCGGCAAATGCTTGTCTTATACTAAACACAGAAAAAAACCAACAACTTAAAAACCTCAGGTAATTAAAATATCAGGCACAGTTCTACCTATATCATAGACCTCCCACCAGGCGTGCTAGCCGCAGGCTAGTTTCTTTTCCATGTAGCTTAAGGCATCCAGTTTATTTCTGCACTGTGATCTTTGCTTCACACAAATCAGCTCTAGAGCAGGACGCAAAACACTCGAGTGATGTACGAGAAAATGAAAGGGGCTCCGAACAGCACTTCATAGAAATAGCTAGTGGCTGCGTAGCCACGCGCGGCGTCTAAGGAGTGGACGAGGTGGGCTGATCAGACGTCTAAAGCGACACGGTTACGGCAAGCCGGCCATTGTAAAATGAAGTTCTTTAAAATGCATGCGTTTTTGGGTTATTACATCTTGGACATCACAAGGACTGGAGACGTTCTGAGGAGAGGTAAGGGCGCTTTTCTCAAGAGCCAGTTAACTTTTCCGACAGCCTTGAAATGAAAACCAAACATTAATTTCAAGCTTCAGCGCCATGGACACTCAGACTATTGGATGAAAACATTTTAAGGTCACAAAATAAAATTTGCATAAAAAAAAGAAGTAATCGCTTGGATATATGCATGTATGCATGTGTGTTTGTGTATATATACACATATATAAACATATATACATACCAGCCTTGAGGTGCAGTGAACATTTCAAGGCCATTTCTACAGCCGGACTGAAAAAGCTTTCAGCTGCGTTTCCCTCACTGTATTTTAAGGCCATTTCATTCAGTCTAAGCCATTACTTATCTATTCAAGAGAAAATTGCAAACTCACTCGAGTGTAAACCGCAAAACTGAGATGCATGAGTGTGTGTACGTGAGAGCGGGTGGAGTATGTGAGGGACGGGGAGGGGAATGGAGAGAATAGAATAAAAGAAGAAGAAGAGAATAAAGATGTAAACCATTCAAATACCGCGTGCGTGTGAATATATTACTCCATTTCACACTCTAAATAACATTCATTCTCACACACACTCCCTCACGTGTAGGTATAACACACACTTGGCTTGCTAGCAGCCAACAGACTCCTTTATAAATAAATCCTGTGAGGAGATTTAAAAAAAAAAAAAGGTTATCTGAGCTGCCTGCATTTTATCGAGCACAAAAGCCATAGTTGACCAATTCCCCTCCATCATCTGCCTTCCTTCCGCATTCCCTGCACGCTGTCCTCCAAACTTGCTGCCAGATATGGAAGTGGCTTCAGAACACTTTTACTGAGCTATAGCACGCTGATGTATTGCTTAGCATTTTGATAAACCACAGAGGTGCAGCACTTTAATAAAATTATGGGAGAAGGGACACTGAGGAACAGGTCACTGAGGGACACGACACTAAGGGGCATGACTGAGGGAAGGGACACTGAGGAACAACAAAAAAAAAAAACTGCGATAGGAGTGAGGAACAGGATGTTGGGAGCGGAACTGAGGGTCTGGACAGGACACTGAAGGACAGGATGAGACACAAAGAGAAAGGATGCTGGGGACAGGACTGAGGGACCAGAAAGGACACTGAGGAGCAGGACAGGACAAGACACTGAGGGACAGAATGTTGGGGGCAGGACTAAGGGACATGACGGGACACTGAGGGACAGGATGACGGGGCAGGACGGGACACAGAGGGACAGGATGGGACACAGAGGGACAGGATGGGACACAGAGGGACAGGATGTTGAGGCAGGATGGGACACTGAGGGACAGGATGTTGGGGCAGGACTAAGGGACAGGATGTTGAGGCAGGATGGGACACTGAGGGACAGGATGTTGGGGCAGGACTAAGGGACAGGATGTTGAGGCAGGATGGGACACTGAGGGACACTGAGGGACAGGATGTTGGGGCAGGACTAAGGGGCAGGATGGGACACTGAGGGACACTGAGGGACAGGATGTTGGGGCAGGACTAAGGGACAGGATGGGACACTGAGGGACAGGATGTTGAGGCAGGACTAAGGGACAGGATGGGACACTGAGGGACAGGATGTTGGGGCAGGACTAAGGGACAGGATGGGACACTGAGGGACAGGATGTTGGGGCAGGACTAAGGGACAGGATGGGACACTGAGGGACAGGATGTTGGGGCAGGACTAAGGGACAGGATGGGACACTGAGGGACAGGATGTTGGGGCAGGACTAAGGGACAGGATGGGACACTGAGGGACAGGATGTTGGGGCAGGACTAAGGGACAGGATGGGACACTGAGGGACAGGATGTTGGGGCAGGACTAAGGGACAGGATGGGACACTGAGGGACAGGATGTTGGGGCAGGACTAAGGGACAGGATGGGACACTGAGGGACAGGATGTTGAGGCAGGATGGGACACTGAGGGACAGGATGTTGGGGCAGGACTAAGGGACAGGATGGGACACTGAGGGACAGGATGTTGAGGCAGGATGGGACACTGAGGGACAGGATGGGACACTGAGGGACAGGATGGGACACTGAGGGACAGGATGGGACACTGAGGGACAGGATGTTGAGGCAGGATGGGACACTGAGGGACAGGATGTTGGGGCAGGACTAAGGGACAGGATGGGACACTGAGGGACAGGATGTTGAGGCAGGATGGGACACTGAGGGACAGGATGGGACACTGAGGGACAGGATGTTGAGGCAGGATGGGACACTGAGGGACAGGATGGGACACTGAGGGACAGGATGTTGGGGCAGGACTAAGGGACAGGATGGGACACTGAGGGACAGGATGTTGGGGCAGGATGGGACACTGAGGGACAGGATGTTGGGACAGGACTAAGGGACAGGATGGGACACTGAGGGACAGGATGTTGGGGCAGGATGGGACACTGAGGGACAGGATGTTGGGACAGGACTAAGGGACAGGATGGGACACTGAGGGACAGGATGTCTCCAGGATGGGAGACCGATGAGAAAGGACCATTAACTATGAAACAAACAAAACACACGGTCTAGGGTCAACACTTTCATGAAATCTTATTGGACACTGTCCCCTTGTTTAAAACTGTATGTGAATGGGACAGGAAAACAGGGTCATGAAAGAAAACATGGATCTCAGTTGAGTTTTCCTTTTCTGCTACTTTCAGTCAGTTCTTCAAATCTGACAATACACCTAAACCACATTTAATTACAGAGCAACAGATAAATAAACCACTGCCAATCAGGGCTTCCAAACAACACACCCTAAACTGGATGTAGGAATCACTGCTGGACTAACCTGAT